>NW_017300244.1:708929-783721 GCF_001594075.2 Trachymyrmex cornetzi
CTCTCCTCTCTCTTCACTATCGGACCCACCGCGTTTCCGTATCTCATCATGCTCTTCCTCCACCGTCTCGCAATCCGCCTGACGCAAGTAGTGCACCGCCACGTTTCGCTCTAGAGATAATACTCTCGCATAACGTATTATCTACAACTACAAGTCTATCCGAAGACATACGTTTCATGTACCAGCTACGAAAGATTAATCAAGGCAAAAGTGCTGCATTTGCAGCAGCTAAGACGATCGCGATTTGACCTGCGCTTATCATATGAGAGATGCAACGAATAGCAAGAGAAGGAAATTCATCTCTGTTAAAACCCGATATTTAATGTTTGATTTGGAAATGTTTTTTCTGATAATGTTTTATTTTGGTATTATATTAGATTAGCTATATTTCCTGATGATAACCCATTTTTTTCTTATATTTGAGTTTCTTTTTACTTTTACTCGCACTTCGGGTAAAATTCATATCTGCACTGAGAAAAATATCCAATGCTTTTGATCGGAAATAACCGTTCTAGTGCTTTTTCCAATCAATTTCGATCGGATTTAGGAGTATCCGATGAAGTGACAAACACCTTTATCCGATGAAATGTAATTTCTGATTACATGTGAACAAAATATGAACCGCCATATGCCTATCCGTTGAAATTTCATCGGATAAACCTACAACTTGATCGGACATTAAACTTGAACGGATAAAAAGAGAATATTTTTTATCCGATCAAGTTTGATATCCGATCAAATATGTTAAATCCAATGCGATGAAATATCCGATGAAAAAATAACCGTTTGGATCAACTGCAACGTATATAAATAATATCTGATGAGAGTTAGGCCTTATTAAGAACTGCAAGAATGAATATTATCGTATTAGTATAATAACGAAATTATAAATGCACATTAAAAGTAATATACAATGGATACAAATAAGATATAACACATTTATGTTTTAGACATGTATATTATTTTTTATTTGCATCCATTGTGTTTGCATTACGTTTCTATAATATGTATATATAATTCATTTTCGAATATAATTTGCTTTTTCTATTAATATTTAGTATTTATTCCTGTTCCTAATATTTCATTGTGCGCAGGGCTTAAAAAATCAATCAGAAGTCGAAGAATCAGATTTTTTCTGATGAAACATATGATCTATAGATGCAGAGATTAAAATAATGCGATAACTTTATTTTAAAAATCTATTTCGCTTTCTATATTGTTTTTTTATTGTTCATTCTCAGAGTCTGTTTTAACGTTTTATACATGAGTAACAAATTTATTTGATTTTTTACTGTACATATTGAAAAGTTATGATTCATATTTCGCGCGTTTTCGCTACATGATTCACGATCAATTGGAAGGCGCTGGCCAATCACGGAATAGTTGGTCACGTGATCAGCGACTGTTTTCATAGTCTCTAGGCTGATGGCCGAGGGGGTAACCACTTGATGTAATCGTGGGATAGAGTCCTCGAAATCATTATAAAATTCATATTAAATTTCTATGTATAATCCAATAATTACGTATGCAACTACAATAAATCATTGTATAATATTAAATAAATTCGTATATTTTACCAAACGACTTCATATGTAGCAAAAAAAATTATTTTTAATCAGATAAAATCATATGATGTCATGTAATCTGTGGGACAATATTTCAGTTAGTGGTTACCCCCTCGCTGATGGCATTACTTTTATGTTAAGGTCAAACGAACACGAGTCTCTAGTGTGAATATCTGTGATTTTTATTACGTGTCTCTATTTAATATTACGCATTTGTTCTTATTCTTCGCTGCATAAACTGCAATATCATTGCAGTATCGAAAAGAAGTGTGTGACGACGAAATTTCTCAGGATATGAAAACAGTGCTTGACACTTTGAAAGTTGACGAAAAAATAATCCACATCTAAGTAAGTACCTTCTTCTTGTAAAAAAAATTCACATGTTAAATGATCAATGCTTGTTTATTCAATTGTGTATAATTTGATCTGTCAACGTTATCCGTCCAAAAATATACGCGTACAGGTACTTGATCGGATATAATGTGATCGAATAGTCCGTTCAAAAAGTAGTGAACGGATATTTCTCATCGGACATTCCGATTAATTTATTTCCGATCAAATATTCGATCGAATCTTTTGTCCGATCAAAATCATCGGAAATAATTGTTTATTACTTTTTGAACGGATAATTCGATCATTATGATCGGAAAAAGCCTGGATATTTTTCTCAGTGTGTGCTTTACAAATGTTACCATCGACTGCAAAACGCATACATAGGTATAAATTTGTTCGCCAGATTTTTATGTGAGTTAAGCTTGATTTACGGCTCACTCTTTATCCGTTATAATCAAGAGAAAGCACAGAAACAGGAAACGTAAATCAATGCCTCGTTGATCGTTTAATGGATCGTTTCAGCTTTGCGAGGTGAGAACCGAACGTGTTTCGTCACGGTAATTATGCCAGATCTGTTCAGCCACGTCCCTTTTTAATCTAATTCATTCCAACGATTTCTTCTGCTTCTTCTTCAATGTACTTAATATTGTGAATTGCATTTATTAAGACCGAGATTTGTATTATTATGCAAGTTTTTTTCAAGACAAGTGTAAAATATGATGCGCAGCGATTTGCTCGCTCAATGTCTCAAATTCCCAAAATATTACAAGATTCATATATTTCCACGATCCTCTCTTATACGAAATAATAAATGACAAGGCTATGACAGGATACGAGACGCGAACCATGAGAATGGTGATAAATGACTATCAAGACAGCAGCAGTATCTCCTTTACATGGGATGACTGAAAAGAAGCGTCGTTAATTTTATATGATATCAATTTTCCGCGTAGGTTGTACGTGATGATCATTACCATTTGCTATTTTGTGATGCGTCACTGAAAGTTATTGCAATCTGCTGAGGTAAAAATTTGTTTGCAGTATTTTTTCTCATTTCTGTCATCCAATCATTATTAACGTCATATAAAATTAGTTGTAATCACGAATGAAGATTTACAGTGCAATTTATCACAGAGAATCAATCTAAGCAATTAATAATAAATATTTCTACATAATTCCACTCAGAGCCAGATTAAATTGAAGCAAACGAGTCGCGAAAGACGAATTGCTTCGCCAAGCCGAAACTTGATTCTTCTCCATTCTCTGTCTCCCGCCTAATGTTATTTTTTTTTATTATCCATGAAAATTGAGTTTCGCTTTTTTCTTTCTCGTCTCTGCACAAGTAGTCCATTCGGATGGTCTCGTTCGATTTCTTCTTTGCGCGCGAGCCTTAACACCTCTTTTCGAACTTTTCGTCAACGCAATTCTATCCTCGCACGAGGTAATGAGATTTCTTCTGGCGCGAAGAGAGTCACCCTGTAATAAGAATTCTTCGTCGAACTCCATGGTGCACAATAAGAGCCTCTTCCTTCTGGCTTTCGTGTAAGGAAAGAGCTCGTTCGCACGAATCTACCGAAAGAAGAGGAAGATCGGCTACGGGAAATCGACGAGAGAAGAGAACGTAATACTGGGTACACGCGATCGAGGGAGGACCTGTCTTCTATATTACACGTAGGATCATGAGGGGTAGAATGATTTATATATAAGCGAGACGACCAGAAATGCCATGAATGGCTTCATGCAGCCTTGTGGCAATGCTCGTAACTTCCAATTAGGCCCCGTACTTGTGTACCCAGTAACTTCCGTGCTTACAACAGAGATTAAATGTAGTTATATACGTACGACACGATGTAGCGTTTCTTCATGAAATAATGTACACGATAAATCTCAAGAGGAACATTTTCAAAAATCAATAGTTGAAACAGCAATAAAAATAGACTGCAATCAAAATAAAATAAAAGATTACTCAAAGACAAAAAACTTTGATTAACTACAAAAAAATCTTCGAATCTCTACTGCAGACTATTAAAACCATCGTATTATATATAGTTGATACAATTTTTTTTAAATCAAACTAAAACGCCTGGAAAAGATGTTTGATGTCAGTTGTTTCAAATAGGGATTTCGATTTGGCGGCGACGGAGAAGGAAACTTTACGAGAAACAATTCTTGGCGTCTCTTTCGTCGGATTTCATAAAAAGAAACACACAGGTGTGTCTGCGGTCGGTTGCGATGCGCAATCTGTGGCACCTGTCGGCGGCAAGAGAATGAAAGAATTCAGCAACCTCTTCGGTACGATGCTGAAAGCCATGGCTGGAAATACAAGACGTCCCTGGGCCATGCTTCATTTCAGACCCCACCTTATATTCTATCACCGGCGCTCGGAACAGCACGAATAGTACCGTGTTGGAGATGTTCTTTCCAGGAGGAGCCGTTCCAGACATCTGTTGCTTGCTCTCTTCTTCCCCGCAACAAGGCATTTGCATAATTATAATCTCGCCTCGGCCATCTCGAAAACTCACTGCACGTTCCGTGGACCAGCATCCACCGTCGTGCTTCCACCGCCTACATCCGTTTCTGAGCTTGTTAGCGAAAAAGAAAGAAGGAAGGAATTGCTTCCGCCAACCAGCATAACTGGGGACACGGCCTCTTATTGAGACAGGATCAAGTTGAAGAATAGCGGCCCGTAACGGTATGCGGTTGAGTTAAATTCAAGAGAAATATTTGAAAATGTTCTTCTACTGAGATTCTTATATTTTCCGTTAATCTTAAATTATCGAGTATTACTTCTCTATGAAAGATATTTTGTTAATTAGGAAAAGTCAAAAAATTTTAAGACTATGAATAAATGGCTATTCTAGTATAAAACTGATTCAATAGAATCAGTTTAACATTTCAAAACTCGCGGTTACTTTTCCCTCGCTCACGACAATACCTATATAAGAACATACATTTCTCATTTCTTGCGGAACGCATTATGGCGCGGTCGCTTACGCGCGAACAATACCAAAGAGCGATCGTGAAAGTGGTTCCATCTAAAAGCGAGAACGTGAGATCAAGGAATTTATCCCCGGCCGGCTGGAAAAATCGCGCGCGCTTTGAGAAGGATCTCTTATAAATCGAGCATCTTAGGGTCGTGGAAAGTGATGAAGGGCCACGGGGAGTTGCAGAAACGATCGACAATGCTAGGCTGAGAGCATCTTGCGGGAGAAGCCGCAGGGCTATCAACGGCCTTGGACTTGTATGGATAGGATTACAGAGTGGTGGCAAGGTGATGAGCGGAGCGAACGGAAAACAGGAAATGAGTATGAACGAAGGTATTTTCGCGAGGATTTGACCGCTGTCAGGGCGCATCATGACCACCACCGTTCAAGAACGAAAGGGATGAGCGTGACCCTTCATAGAAAAGAAAGCGCGAAAAGGAAAAAGAAACGCGCATATAGCGCTGGTTCGCTTTCCCCTGGCGCGGCAGATCTTATGGGATTCGACTCTCGATATAATTTTTCTTTCTCACCCTCAGAACCGTCTCATTTTCCACGATTCCGTCGTGTCATATACCGTCTCGACAATGGCAGTGATTCCTATCTATTGAATCCCACCTCTCGCTTTCTCACATTACCTTCGATCTGCCTCCAGCAGCCTCGCGGTTCCTCGCTTCTTACGTCTGCCGGGTGTCAAATGATGCGTATAGAATGAACTGGAAAGCTAAGGTCGGATCCATTATCGATCGTCCGTGGCACGAGGAATTCAAGCAGCCAGCTTGGAGGGAGATCGAAGAGGTAGACCAAGTGGGGATGGAGATTGGGAGGGCGGCGAGGAGATCGATGGCGAGGAAAGAGGAGGCGAACCCTCCTGGAAGCTTCTATAGGAAGAGGCCGGCCCTCGTGTTGGGAGCTGTTGGCTGCCGTGCCACCCGGTGATAAGCCGTTACCAGCCACGGAATTACCCTGAAACATCGACCGGACTTTCCGATGACGCGGGATTGCTTCGAGGTTTCGTTCCTCGAATTACTCGATCGCAGGCGACCATTTACGCGCCCCGATCTCGTTGGATCGATGATACTTTATCGTCCCTGTATGTATGAGCAATAAAAATATTGTTTTCCCATAGATGCATATAGAGCGTACAATCGAATACTTTCGACATGATTAAATATCTAGAATACATTAAGTGTTTGTTTCGCAAGATAACCATAAATTAGATATTCTTATAATTTAAAGAATCTTCTATTTTCGCAGCTATTGTTTTTACATACAATTGTCATTGGATAGCTTGGAGACGGGGGGAGGGGGGGATGCATTTATCTTTGTTTCTAGTTTAACTGTGCAAAGACAGTAATCGCGATAGGGTAAATTGGACTTCACTATAAGACAGCGAGGCGTATCTTGACGCTCTTAAAAGACGACCTCCTTTTGTTTGCCATTTTGCGCCCGAGTATTACATCACGGCGAAACGCTTCTCGGAAGGCTCGACGAGCTTAAAGGTTACAATTCTGACGATCGTTCCCCTCGCTCTTATCTACACTCCGATCAGAGCAATTTATTATAATCGTGCATGAGCTTCAACGTTCGTATGCCGTTGTTATTTTTCTTTTTCCCTCGTTTTTTTTTGCTCTTACTTTATACCATATATATTTCCGTGGCAATCTGCAATGACCGCCGACGTCATTTGCATTCGACGTTGCATGTCCCATCAGTTTATCCTAGGAAAACATGCAACCAAAGCAACCAAAGGATTTACATTCAAATTCCTTTCTTGCCTGAAACTCACGGCGCATGCAAGGCAAAATGCAAGCGTTAATAATTGATCCTCGTACGTCGTTGAGAAACATTTAAGAAGGAAACAAAGTGTGTGCAGCAGGCGCGAAGTAGGAAGCACGCGTGGAGAATTTGAAAATAATTGTGCCATATCCTTAATATGCTAGGCTGCTTTTACGAGCTTTTACGAGTCGCTCGGTCTTACGACGACGTAAACTGTAACGAGACTTCGTAAAATATTCCCAACTAACAGTATCCTTAAAAAAGAAAGCTGGTTTGACCATTAGACATATTTCTTCACTCTCGAGTTCGCCGTGCTTTCATCAACGAAAACTTTCCTTTGAAATTTGCTGACTTGCTATTTCGTGATGAATGAAAGAGCCTAAAATAGACATTCATTGTACCAGCAAACGATTCTTCATGAGTTTTAATTAAACGTAAGAAAGGAGCGTTGAAAAGGAGAGGAAATTTGAAGAAGGTGCAACCTTGAAGTTTAGAATAATAGCGTTAGTTCCTTAATACTTTCCACTGTTCCGGCGTTTATGTTTTACGTTTATCTCCACAATGACCTCAATATGCATAAAATCGAGTTCGTCTCGACAAGTTATTTCCGACGATGGATATTTTTAATCGCTTCTTATCGGATTTCAGTGAAGAACGCTATTTCTCTCTAGAGAATCTTTATTCCTCGAGATTTACATTTCTACCTGACTCAATTGCTCGCATCCCGTAAAAGCAATCATCGACCGGACTTGCACGCTACCGATCAAACAGTTCTTCGCGAGTTTTAATTGAAAACGCGAAGGCAGAAGAAGAAAGAAGGACGTTCGCGACGAACAAAACGAGACGCAAAGGTAAACAGACGCTAATTGGAGCTCAACCGCCGATGTTTACCGGATTACCTGCGAAGCCGGCATCACTTGCCAGATGGCCTGCCTCGTAGGCGAAATCGTGGGGGCTAGATTTCCCCATAGGCATAATAAAAATAGGGGTTCGGACCAGTTAGGACAGAGAGCGGTCTAACAAACGGCGCGGCGTGGACCTTCGACCCCCAGCCAGCTCGACATCAACATATATTGGATTATGTAGATACTTTGGGAGTCGTGAAGGGTACTCGTAACTCACGATAAGCTGTATACAGAGTGGATTCGAAAGAACAGAGTAGTCTGAATGAAGTCAGAATGCATAAAGCCAAATGCTCGTTCATGCATCAAAAAAAAAACGAATGAAGAAATTCAATCTTATTGATTCGCGATGAGGCTGCTTACATTCACAGTCTCTACAATGAGCGATAGACAATCGATTGTTTCATTCAAACTGCATCAATGAAATATCTAAGCTATATAAATATGATCGATAACATTTCGTAATGGACATTTTCGTAATGGACATTTTCGTAATGGAGCTTAATGAATGCTTTAATTGAGGGAGCTGTTTCAAGACTTGGAATTCTCAACTTGGTTAAAATCGTGAAAGCGTTTAGAACTCTTGGACGGTAAATTAACCATTTCTATTTCCCGTTTCGCTTACACGATAAGATCGCCAGTACCCTGTTCTCGAGTTGTGCATACTTTGAAAAAGTATTTGCATTGACTATAGTAGCTCCGGAAACGCAAAGCCATTCCTACTTGTTTTTCTCTGTCAGCGCACGCGGCTCTATTTGCATAGATCTTCAGAGGCCGGAGGGGGTCCTGTGCGGCCGAATTGAATTTGCAATATTATTTTGCTTCGAACCCCACGTATCTCGTGAATTCCTGGCGCCGTTTGGCAAAACGACCTTTACGCCTTCCACTCTGCCCCGAGCGACTGGTGGGGTATGGACGCGCGGTCCACGTATATTTTATTTATGGTTCCGCGATACAGCAAACGATGAAAACCAAGGGAACACGGTGGGCCGGCCCCGTGGAATAGCCGCCCCGCTGACGGATAAAATGGAAGAGGGGCCCCGACGAAGTTTCCGTTGCGTGCAGATACACCAACGCGATGGGCGCGCTCTGCTCCACATTCGAAGCGTCCGGGAATAAAACCGGTAAAAAAAAATCTGCCCAACGATTATCGCCACTCTGCGGCTTACCACGAGCACGGCGATATCGTTACTTCCACGCGCGTTTTAATGCGCCGCGGTGCAGCGCGGCTGCGAGATACGCCCGAATGCCCTTTATAAATTTTTTTCTATGCTGACCGTTTGAGCATAATTAACGTTAAAACCGTTATATTTTAGAACGCGTCGCAAAAAATTTCCGATATCGCTTTTATGGCGTACGGGGGTACGTTTACGAAGCTGCATGGTGCGTTCGAGAGTCATGATATCGCACGTCCGTTTTAAGTAAGCGGATAATAATCAAGCTTTTACAGCACATTCTGATATTCTTAATTAATATTAAACACATTGTCTAGTTATCCGAAAGACTAAACAGACAGTTAATTTGATCTTCATTTACGCAACGTAATTTACATGGAAAAGTTGTTGCATATTTTAGAATTTTCCCTGATATTTTTGGCGTACTCATACTCGTTACATTTGATATTCATGACGCACGCGTACGTACGCGTAGCTAATAAAGCTGCGAAAAGTTACAATTTTCCAGTTAAAACTTCAGACAAATTGCATTTCTGATGCGTCATCATGAAGAATGCGGCGAAATTGATCCCTGCTGGGGAATTACCATTACGGTCATACATACGCGGGAAAGTTTACCACATCGTATTAAACTACTGTAAGTTTTACTTGCCTTGAAACTTTCTCAACTACAGTGTACCTCAGTTAATAAGATAGGTACGACGAACGTAAATACAATTACCATGACGCGTATGCAATTGCATTTGAGGATGACGTTTCTTTCTAAATCTTTTATTTTCACGTATAATATAGGATATTTGTATGATATAAATCTATTCAGTAGAACAACTCTTTCAAGATAGGCAAAAGCTGGTAAAGTCAGATACTAACCGTCAAATGTAACTGTTAATGATATCTGTAGATATTATATATGTATATTTATTTGTCTTTCTTTTTATTAACGAACGGTAACAATCCCGGTGAAAAAGATAGTCGTTCTCGTCGGAGAGGCGAATAAAAAGTTCCAGTCGTGTGTCCGGTGAAAATAACTGCGAGAATTTTGTCAGAGACATATATTTGTAATTATTTCTAATAAAATAAATTATACATATATAATAGACAGTATGTTTTTAAAAAAAATGTGTAATATTATACTTTTATTTACTATATGTTTAAAAGAAATAGAAATAATAGTTAACATTTTAAAAAAAATATCAACAGAGCTCGTTGAAAAATTCCAACGCCTACTTGCGTCAGAAGCAATTGTACTCGTAACTTGTAATAAATCGGCACAATATCAGAAAATTCCCTCTTAGTCTTATAAGTGTATTTACTCCCGCATTATATCCAGAGCGCAAAAAGGACGACAAATTCGACGCACGCGATTGCCGACCAATCGTTATCCCGCGCCCGACGAGGTGGTTAAGTGTGAACGCAATTACCGCCGTAACCACCTACGGTGGTATCGAATAACACGTATTAAGAGAGGCAGTAGGGAAAGGAAGAAGTCGTGAGAGAGACAGAGAGAGAGAGAGAGAGAGAGAGAGAGAAGGAGAGAAAGAGAGGAGGAGATCGGCGCAAGAGGCCGGCACTAACGAGCAGGCCAGAATATCGCCAGGTAACGCTTGCAAAGCAACCTCCTTAGTCGTTTCCTCCCTTACCATTCTTTCTCCTCCTCCTTCTCTTTCTCTTTCTCTTTCCCTTCCTTGCTCCAGTTTTCTATCCTTTGACGCTATCTCTTTTCTGTTCTACCGTGCGAACGCGTTCATCTTCGGTCATTGATCGCAATCTCTCGCTAACGAGCTTACCTCCGGGTGCGAAAATCTTACCTGGGGCATTGCGGCCTCGACCTGTGGCTCCTCCGTTGCCGTCGTCGTCGTCGTCGTCGTCGTCGTCGCATCGTAGTTTACTTTTTGTTCTTGTTTCTTCGCTCCTTGTTTCTCAGAGCGAGATTCCTTTAGCATCTACCTGCATTCTCGTTGATAATCGAACCAGCGGGGCCGTTGCTGTCGGCGCCGTTGGTCCAACAGTGAGAGCAACGCGATCTTTATTTACAGAATCGATCAACGAGGTAAACGCCATTTTCATTTATGTCTTACCGACCTGCAAGTGCAGCCACGAGACTGGCGCTAATCGATCACGTTCACTCTGGCATACTAACTCCGCCCTTAATACGCGTTTTATATAATAATAGCCTGGATATCGCATTATCCTCGACGCGTAATATAAATAATATTTCTCAACGTGCATTGCAATATGCGATACATTAAGGATTATACTTGTAATTACACGAAAGATTTTTCAGGAGTGATTGAAACAGCATTATTACCTACTCTTTTCATTACTACGTGGAAGTCGTTTCATTGCGATATTTTTTTTATTTGTAAAACTAATCATTGCATGATACACGAGAGTATTATTTACGATCGGATACCAGCATTTTATCGTGAGTGAACGTAGAATTCTCATATCGGTATTAATCGATCGAAGATTACGCGTTATTTAATGCTCCTAATAACATGTTTCGATCTCTGCGTGAATTACTATGTGTGAATCCTTCGAAGAGTTAGATCTCAAGAAGAAGAGTTAGATCAACAGATGAATTACATGAGAAGACAAGCGATTATTGCTTCGGTTGCTTTGTTGAAATTCTTCTATTTTCTACCCTTTCTACATCGCATTGCACATTATTTTGCACAGAGGCATAGAGTTTCGTGTAACAACCGATTGCATTTCCCGAAAGAGCGTCATAAGAACGCAATCAAATATACTGACCCTGGGGTTGCGTCTAATCACGGAAATGGCAATGTCACCGCCGACGGACGACCCCCCTAGGATCGGTTTCGACACTGAATTACATTGCCCCGAAATCTTAAGGGGGATGCCCGCGACACAATGTCGTGCACGCCCACGCAGATGGCGGCGCCCGGGGTGTAGTAGTTAATTTCCTCTGTCCAAACAACGCTAATCCCGGGTGACATGAGCCAACTGACGGCGAAAGCCATATACCCCTAAACATGGAGGATATGCATCGACGAAGAAATAGTGCGGGCAAGAGCTAGAAAGCTAGTTTCATACTCGGAAGAGGGAAGGGCTGCTACTACCAGTTCTGCCTGTCTTATCCGTTCTCTCCATACGGGGTGGTCTTCAGGTTAAATTCATTAACCCGCTTTTCGACGATCTTGCTTTCCTAAAGTACGAGTCTATGACTTATAAAAATTTATTAGTCACTTCTTGATGCATTGTCACCTAATTACAAACTATAGATACTTTGAATTTTAGATTTGGAATCTCGAATTCGCTTATTACACATATACGTATTATACATATTATTATTTATTATACACAATTAGTATTAATGTTAAATCTGAATTTATGTAATTTATCGCTTGTACTTATATATAACTTGTAGTTTAAGATAGTAAAAATTTATCTATGTTCTTTTATAACAAAATTCGTGATTTCACTTTAAGCCTTAATTGCAATAAGAACTATTCCAGCTCTGTTCATCATTTATAAGGTCGTCACTTTATTAATATCCTTTCTTCCCTACCAAGGATATACATCGTAAACGGATTTATAGAACGTCGGTGTGACACGCCGTCATCCCATTACGGATCATCGTAAGCCTATTTGTTTAGGATCCGAACAGGCATGAGCTTAGATCGTCGCCTAATTGTCTGACTGATGCAGCCTGCAACCTGACGTTGCGATTGGCCGGCTCCGCCTTTACCCTCGTCCTTCCCGACCACTTTCCGTGACGCGTCACTTTTGTTAGCGTCGTGAGAAGCAGATGCACTAACGTCGAGCCGTACGCGACGGTATTTACTTTACTAACAAGGCGAAAGTAGACTCTTTCTAGAAACCGTACTGATAGAGAGGACACGAAAGTGAAGGGAGGATACGGAACGGCCGAGAGAATGAAAGAGGGAAAATGGGGAGAGGCTGAGTGATGGGTCCACTCTAAATATATATCTTCGCGCCGGTTGTACGAGAAAGTGACGAGGGGAAGGAAATATCTCCCTCGTTTCATGACGATGAGGGAAAAACGATGCCACCTGCTCCCCCGGCCACGCGCGCTTTTAATTAATAGGCACGAAAAAGCGACGTTTAGTAAACTACGTGGGCCGGACGTTACTATGATCATCACTGGCGTCGAGCCGCGTTGAGAAGTTAATTGAGCCGAAGGATTAATTAGGTAGTAAGATAGTCTAGTGTGAGAAGAGATGGATAGCGTTCGAGGTAACTTTGTGAGAGACTCATGTCAATTTATCGGACTTGTTGTCATGTTATGCTTCAAACTGACATTTGACATCTCCACTATGCACTCCATTTTTATTCCTAGGCAGATAAAGTGATATATCAAGCTAGCTTCTTGATCCTGTCAATTTTACTAAAGCATACACGATCTTCTTTTACGTGTTCATCGACCGCAGGTACTCGGCATGTTGTGGTTGCGGCGATCAGGATGCACATGCCGAAGCTGACGTTGCTTGTCAATGGATATTATTGAACATCCTACGGGATTAATTGATCGTGTGTCTAACCACGATCATCTATCCGTCCGTTATCTGTCAAACGATCGACGCGAGACCGATGGATCTCGCCATCTTGACTCATTTAATACAGGTCGATCTCGTGTAAGATGCGATCGCGGACCGGTACGACATGCCGTGATTTCCCCTCGACGATAAAACAAACGTGCGAGAACGTATTTTCAACATGGGTCAATTTACATATGAATCCGATTAACTTCAATGAAATAATTTGCCGGCAATCGGATCCAAAATTCATTACGCGATTAATTAAACTCAAACGAAATCAAGTCATTAACCGAGTTTGTTTCAACCCGAATGTCGAAACATTGCCGCAGCGACGTTCAATACAAACAATTTGCGGCCGACGCATTTGCATACACACGCGAGAATTTTGTCGTTGTGAAAATGCACCCGGTCGCGGCGGTAAGTAGAAGCTTCGCTGTGCGAGGAAAATTCAAAAGTAAATAAAAGTTTGCTTCATTAAGGACTAGTTACCATGAAGACATTGAACTGACGTACCATCTTCCTCCGACTTCTCTCCCTCTCCGCGCACTTCGTACTACCAGCATCGTTCCAGTTGGTAAACTCTCGTCTCTTCTCGGCGAAGGAGAAAAAAAGAAAGAACCGTGAAGAAATTCTCGAGTCGGAAAGTTCCTCTGCTTACGGCACACGGTGGCCCGGCTCGAAATTACAGTTGAACTCGGTAGGGTAAAAAATCAAGAGATTCACCTCCGCCTCCGAAATCATGCTGCCGATCTTTTAATCGATATACTTGGGAAACGGGTCCGTTCTAATCGGTCATCAACCTGGCAAGAGGTATCCACCGTAATTAATTCCTTAATCATAAAACTTTCTCAAGAGTGCTTACGTCTGAAGCGGTTTCGTGTCTCTGTTGGAGTTTCTGCTCCGCCTCTCGAATGTCAGCGATTCTCTGGAAACGTGCACAGGCGACGATGCGTCGTGAACGAACACTCACATGGCACGGTTTCGTTGAACTTCGTGCTTGTTCCCTCCTCTCTTTCTCTCCCTCTCTCTCTCTCTCTCTCTCTCTCTCTCTCTCTCTCTCTCTCCTTCTGTCTCGCCTCTTTAAACCTCATTATCTTCTACAAACAACGCTTTCGCTAAATGACGATGGTAAAACAGATATTTATTAATGGCATTCATTATGCCTCGCCTGTATGATAGGAATGAAAGATAATTAAATAATTATTCCCATTCTTCCGATCCATTTCATCGTAAAGACATCTTTGTCATTTATTTAATACCAGCAAGTGGCGATTTTTAAAAGTCACATCAAAGACCAAATGAAATTACAGTCATGTTCGTTCCAATCGCTTATCGTGGGTCTAATAATCGTCAACGATTCGCATAACGAAACATTTTTTTAATCTGCCTGATAAACTCGACGGAATCGCTTTACAATTGGCGGCGTAACACGCCACGTTTGCACACTCGGATGCTTATTGCCGCTCACTAAAAGGAGTTACTAAATTTAAACCGCTCCGTCGGCCGTTTCTCAAGTTTGCACGCTTGTCTGCCGTCCGTGAGTCGTGCTCTGACGGACCAGATAATTGTCCGCTGTCGGATTAGCGAATATCGTTTCCAGGGTTCATCCTCGTTCCGCTTGCCAATTATCTTCTTTTCACCCCTTCACCATCCTTTGCGTTCCTCCTCCACCAAACAAAACGGCATCTTCAAGTTCGAGGGAACATTTGGCTGAAATGATTAACAGAGTGGCGGCGTAGAGTGACGCGAACTATTTGGCTGGCCTAAAATTATGCTAGAAAAAAGTGTACCGGAACGGACGAATCCAAGCGAGGCTTTGAGGATAACGTCGAGTGCCGCTGATCTAAATTTACTGCCGACCGTGTAAACGACATGGGGACCCCTCGACATACCGTAACATTCACGACCAGACTGTTCATATGAGTGCTATGAACGAGCTGTAAGTGACGGCAGCTTATCTATGCTCCGATTTCTCTCCATTCATCGCTGCTCAGTTGTCATCAGTGCAATGGCGTCAATCGTTATTTGATGAAAAGAAATATCTCGTCAAAATATCATTTCTGTAGCTATTTTCACGTTCTTCTTCTGCCTGTTCGATATCGGTCTATAACGAGCTACCGACTTACGGGAGATTGTAAGATAGAAACGTGATACCATGTCCGAGATAAAGATGATGATACGTCATCGGTCTATTGACAACTCTCTGCGAATCGTTCCACTGGATCATCCTCTTCCAGATTTTCTTTCAAGGCTTATCTGAAAGTGGTCGTCAACACCCACCTGTTCGTGAAGTGGTTGCATGACGGATACATTTAGTGAAGATAAAAGCGGAGGGGAAGCAGAAAGCAGAAAAAGACCTTCGTCCGGCATAAGCAAGATGATAAAGAGGCGAAACGAAACGCATTACATGCACCGCGAGAGAGAAGCCCTCTGAAAGAGACCATGACAAAGTTGTTCCGACATATTGTTAAAATTTCATTCAGGTGCCAATTCTAATTATATAATCGAGGTACGGTATATTATTTTCATTTATATATAGGCATTTAAAATGCCGGCAAAATTTAGAACTCTAACGAGTCTCTCAGAGATCATCGAAATTTCGGATTTCAAACCATTGTCGAAAAGAATGTAGCGTCCAGTATCTCGGTAACGGTCGAATGATGTAGACAGGAGAGAGGGGAGAATAGAGGGAAAGTCGAAGGTGGAAAAAGAGGTGGAGTGAAAAGCAAAAGGGGCCCAGCTTGGAGTACGCTTTCTGTTCGCTCATGCGAGAGAGCGCGAATGAGATTGCACCGCGGCGGCTGGTACACCATCGCCGCCAATTGTAGCAGCGCCGAAGAGAGCGAGGCAATTCCTCTCCCGCTCGTCCACGTCGCCCAGTCATCCACTCGTTGCGCCCATTGCGTTTCCATTGTATCTCCCTTTTCTCTGCGTGCGGCATTTTTATTGCCGACGCTCGAGCTTCCGTGCGTAACGTCTGCGGCTCAAACCGATGCAATATCCGTCTCTCGCCTTGCACCGGGTCAATCGCGAACCTTCGTTTCCGCGCTTGGTCGAGCGCGGATGCAATTGCGTGCCAGAGCCTATCGTGATTGCCGACAGCGCCCAATTTCTTTCAACTCCGTAAAGCCTGTTGAAAGTATCGGTGAGCATTAAAACGTAAAAGCCAGTGTACCAACTAAAATCTGATTTATTCGACTGAATCGAAATCGTAAACATTCGGATATTGCTAAACGGATAGAACATAGTCGCAAAGCTTTTTCTTTTATTACAATGATTTTTTTCTTCTATTTAAATGGTGTAATAATTGTGGTGTAAAAAGATTGCGCATTTCTCTGCTCTGTGTACCAAAGATTCAAGTTCAAACCCATTCATAATACACATATATCAGATTTTATTTAATTTGGCGTTATATTGGGCTGAAATGTGTTACTCGGTTAATTTAAAAAAAACTAATAATTTTTATGGAATGGCAATCTTTTTTAATATAGATAATCTGATAAAATAAACCACTAAGTGATTTCTTTTATATATATAGTATTTTTATTTATTTTAATGTAAAATATGTTTAAAACCTTTTGTGTAATTATGACCCAGCCTCCATGACACTCGTCGTTAATCGTCATCTCTCGGAAGGCAATCTTTACCAAGACAATCTTCTCTGCTAAACCGACGTTAACTGTGTAGGTCCTATATATCTGCGGTTACATGCAAAAAAGTCAACACGTCTCTAACAAGAGACTATGGATTTTTATACGTAAAAGAAAAAACAATAGTCTTAAAATAAGCGCAAGTTCGATGCATAAAGTAATATAATGTCAATGTCGACGCGTAGAATTGAAATTATATTCGAAGACGTATCCTTGACGGCCCACTCAAACGATATTTATTCCATGACAGCTGGCGATATAAAAATGTCGTTGCAGCGAGAGATATTTTATTCCTGCTCTCAGAATATATTCCAAGCATATAAATCAGAAGAGCGCGGAAAAAGGAAGGTAAAAAAGAAACGATACCTTCTACGGCTTGCTGCCTGTCAAGTTGACTGTGACGTTGCCATCGATTGAGAAGAAAATTGTCGGAACCATCGAGCGTTAAAGTTTTCTGAAGCCGCGAGGATATTCTAGTATATAGAGAGGATCGGATTATCCTCGTCTCTCGTGAGCGGAGAAACTAACGAAGGACTTTTAAGACGTCGCTTCTCAGTCTCGGTACCTGCTTGGAGATAAAGGCAGCGACCGGCATTTCCTCCGGCCGAACGTTTTTCCTTTCTTTTTTCGTCAGCTCTTCTTGGGCGAAGAGCGGTCTCTGGATCGTGATCCCTCCAACGAGATTAGTTTTACTTAAACAGCGATATTTTGTTTGATTCTTGCAATTCTTGAATTGATCCCATAACAAAAATAGCTTCTTAAAGATTATCAATATTTAATCATATTTTAATCTATTATTGATATTTTTGAAACAATATATGAATAAAAATAATACTTATTGCCAGTCTGTGTACTTCTAATAATGGGTTTGCGATGATTCATAGTGTGAAGCTTCATGAAATTTATATACATTACATATACAGACATTTAGACGGCTGTCTGTGCATGAGTTGCGCGTATAAGTAGTATTAATGACTGCAGTTAGTGAGCGCTCACTTCAAATTTACAAATAACTTTTTTATTTAGTTTTCCGAAAACTTTCTCATTATAGTACTTAGAGTCGTGAATTTTGGAATATCCTTATATACATATGTATAACTGCAACACTTGTACTGAAATTCAATGACATAAGAATCTTAAAAAGTAATTCGCAATAAGGTTTCGCACACATGTCATTTTTATGGTGGTTTCTTTTGCTGTAAATTTTTATCGTATTCGATCAGGAACTATGGTTTCCTGATCCGTAAGTGTCGGCATCAAGTTTCGTGCGGTTCGACGCCTTTGTTCGCTGAAATCGCGGTAACGTATCAACACCTCGAGTCATCGCCCTACCAGCGATCAACCCCCTTCCATCCCTTGGTTGTCTAGTAATTCGAGATTCCTCATTCTACCCCTGATTCAACTGGATCTCACGTTGCGTTCCATTTCAGATGAACACGTGTCCATCCACATTTGTCCGTTTGAGGAACGTACAAAATGCCGACAGAGTATGCGAGCAGACTTGTTCCGAACATTTCCCTTTGTAATACGAGATGCGCGCCTTCATTATGGAGTTACTTCGTTCTGTTGTAGAACGATAAATGTAAATAATACTATTCTTTTCTTTAAAATCGACGTATATATTCGGCGCATGATAAAAAAATATTACGTATGCAAATAAATCAATAAAAATCTTACTTTTATGGTATATAATACATATAATAATCAACATAACATCTTTGGAAATAGTTCTGCATCTTTCAAATATAGCAGAATGATAATAACATATTATAATAATTTATTGTAATAATAAAAAATATTATTCAATGTTAAAATTTTAATGAATCGTGTGAAAATGTATTATCAGAAAAGGTAGACGGCGAAGTTCCGAACTGACGCCGGCCGGTTTTCTAATTTACACCTACGTATTAACCGATGCGTTTCAGTTTAGATTACGCTTTAAAACGTAATTAGAGCCTTGCAGTTTGCACAGTCCGCGTAATCACAGCCGCAACGGCAAATACGGGGGGTGTACGTACCTTGCCGACCACAATACATTAATTATCGTCGAGCCGAAAGTGAGCGCATCGTAATTTACAATTCCGTTTAACGTACCACGCACGAACGCAACCGGGCGGCTTCAGTGAAAACGTCGACGCTTTCACGTGAAAACGGGCGGAACGATTTACGAAAATCAACGTCACGCAGCAATGGATCGCGCGACAAGGCAGGTGATCTATCCGTCATGGATAGCTGTGTTACGAGTTGAAGGGGCGTAATATGGCTTTTTACTATTAATGTCATGACACGGTCCGAAAATGCAATCGTTCGTCAGCGTGGACGCCGGGAGATGCAATTACGGGGGGAATTCTAGGCACGCCGGGTTTGATACCGAACAACCCGCACGCCAACAGATACGTCGTGCCTTTGCACGAAAACAACCCCTCTGTCCCTCGGTCCGACGCCCTACGGTGGAAGGAGGTGCCGGCTGAAATTCCAGCCGGATGCAACCCCAAAAAGCGTCTGCCTCTGCGAACCACAACTCGCGGCTATACCGGGATGCGTCCCTTTCTATCATAAGTTATTACTCGCCGCCGATCAATCGCGTAACTAGATTATAAGCGCGTGTGCCAATCAATTTACATCGATTTACTTCGTTAGGATTGATTTGAGGCAAGAAATGTAATTTCTCTTGCAATTGAGCAGCTCGAGTTATTTCAATATACTACCCCTAACATTGATATATTATGGAAACTTGTTTAACTTGTGGTGAACTTTATTTTATTTCACGTAGTAAATATATATGACTAAAGCTGGGTCGTTCCACCTTTCGGTAAACTTCATCTCACTGTCTTACTCTGTTACTCTCTTATGCTCTTACTTTTTTATTCTTTTGTTTATCCAATAGATAAATTACCACATAGTTTATTGAAGATGGAACAACCCCGGCCCTAAATGCAAATTAATTATATAATTTATCAAACTTGCAAAAGCTGTATGATTAAAATTTTGCGATACTCAAGTCCGAAAAATTCCAACATTGAAGAACTTCAGTAGAATGCACGTACCTATGTTATCCTATTACATCGTGCAAGATATTCTGAAGAGATAGTACCTGATATAGCACAGCTCGCGTTGATATAAAAAATACATTGTAATAAAAATACCCGGATCAAATCTGAGCTACGCGTAATAAAAACCATGCACTTCTGTGAGAACAAGATGAACTTTGTGAATTATATTTTATTCGGAATGTGTGAATAATACAATTCTGAAAGGAAAAAAAAGAATAGTTGTCAAAAACTCGTGTGGCGAGTCTTGAGGTAACATTAGTCTTGATATGGAAAAAGTTTCATGCTACAACGTCTTCTGTCTTGTCTCTCGAGAGACCTTGTACTAAAGTGCTTTCCGACACACGGCGCAAAACTGACGCGAAAAATAACGCAACTCGAGACGATCGCGAACTCCTAATCTAAATGGGAAGTTAAAAGGTGGTCGTTCGCGTTTACACATATATGGCGTGGTCGGACGATCCTCTTACTTCGCGTGGAAAGAACGCGAAGACGAGGAAAGAGAGAAAGAGGACCGAATGGAAAATGAAAACGCTCTGTCGGAGGCGAGTAAGAGAGGAGACGGGTAATAAGAATACCAATCGCAATAAAGTAGGATTTGCATTTGATAAGCATCGTAAAAAAGCGCAGCGTAAGGTCATTACATATACATCCGCAAGCTACGATAGCCTACACCGCCCTGTTCCACGGCCTGGAATCTACCTCGTTTACCGTAGCTCAAGCCAAAACTCCGCACTCGCGACCTCGTTTACGACCAAACCGCGAAGTAGCTTAAGAAAAAATGACGCCAGGAATGGTCGCCGTATTGCTGACTACTGCTCTTTAGATTAGTTAAGTTTTCAGTGAAAATCCGCAACGAGAAGTAGATAAACAGATAGATAGATAGATAGTTAGATAGATAGATAGAGAGAGAGAAAGAGAGAGAAGACAGCCATAAATCGCCAAGTGTCAAACTTTTTCACTTTCGTGTCGCAACCGACAGATATAGCGACGTTAAAATGTAGTGCAACATTATGTGACGGCAATGAGTCATGGGTGACTAACTCTGGTAAAATTATTGAAGACACATGTATCTCTCTCGTGCACACAGACGCGCACTGAGACATCGTTTCTCAAAGAGTCAAGCTTACTCGAACATCTAAATGACGAAGGATACGCGGATTAAGATGTCGCTGGTTACAGCGATTCTGTCAGAAAACTGGAAAACAGACACAATGCAGTCACAGAACGATTCATTCACGCGACCGTAGCCCAGACAGACAGCTGGACGCCCCGCAGGGATGGAACAGGAAACCATTGTCGCTCACGATTTCCGAAACGTGTGGGGTGAGCGTGTGCATTTTTTTTTAGTTTCAAGCGGAACGCATATGCACGCGCGACGCATCGAGCCGCGTCGCGTGCAAATGTTGCTTTTTGAGCGACGCCGACGCGTAGCGAAAAGCAATTATTGCGCACGCGACCACGCATAGAAACGCTGCTAATATACAGCCTTGCCTGCGGCGGATATAATATTGACCGTTCATTCTTTGTAGCTTAAACATATGATTGTTATCAATGTATAATAACACGTTTAATATCCGTATTTTATTAGTATTTATTATGATTAAAGCTGGAGATTCAAGGTTAGATAATATAACAGCGATAATAAAATAATTAAGACGTATAACGGTGTATATAAAGAATAACTGCACGCGTACATTATCAAGATGATTAACTTCACCCTTGCTAACGAACTTCCTTTAAACGTTCCTTTAAACGTTCATCTGGTACATCTTGTAGCGTCTCATTTACAAGCCGGAAGTTCTTCAAGGCTCTAATAAAATCAACCGGATACCTATTCATCTCCTTCATTCACGACACTCGACCTATTACGAAAATGTCGAAAATAAGCGGGAGATAAAAGGAAGGGACAGTTGTTTCACGGTGGAGACCGGTAAGGCTCGAGACACTCCTTTTCGCTAATAGCATGCACGCGACCATCCGGACCACACGTGTGTAATAATGGGTAGTGCGTGGGTGTGTGTTAGTGTCAGAGTTGAACAGATCCAAGCGGAGTCGAGCCAAGCCGGTCGACCAAGCGTAGCCCAGGGGTCTGGTTCCCAAGTTTCTACCGCTCCATCTGCTCCTTGTTACTCGCGGTTATTAATTAGCCTGGGCCGGTGAGAGAGAGCGCTCGAGTTGCATCGGCGACTCCACCGTTGAAATTATGCGACTGCGCTCGAACATCGGTAGTAACTCGACAATCGTTCGAAGTGTCGAAGCTGATTGGTCGATCTCGATGAAGACACACGCTCGCAAATCTTTTACCGCGTGCACTCCTTCCCTCGGGGCCTCGCAGAAGCTGATGTACCAAACGCCTCTCGCGTGAGCTCGCAAGGGCGCAATTAACTCTCAGAACGGAAAGTACAACGATGCCTCGAGTATCGTAACGTTTCTCTCGCGTGTCCCGCCTCCGGCTTGTCCACCCGACACGAGATAAAACGTGTCCGCGTTGTCGAGCATCGTCGGACGAGACCCGGGTGCGATAATTACTAGTTGTATTCTTCCGCGAGTGCGAGTCCAAGAGCATTCGCCTGCGGAGATTTTAATTGAAGGATACTACGTTCTTTCATGATGTTTAACTCTTCTGCTAACTGAAAAATTTCTTCCGTCGAGAAGCAAATCGGAGTAATTTTCCAACTACGAGATGTATTCGTCCTACATAATGTTATAATGATATTATATATTTATAACGTTAAACCTAAATTATCGCTGACAAATTATTTGTCTGATTATATGTATAAGTAGACTCTGAATTTGTTACATTCTGTGCCGTTGACAATTTTTCTTTTTTTTTAAGTGAATTACAATAAATTTATCAATTATTAGCACAAATGATGTTAAGAGAAACGAGAGGACAGGACGTAGGATTATACTTTCTCAGACACGAGTCAAATAATGCGATCATCGAGCGTTCGAGTTCGAATCGAAATAGTCCCCGCATCATCGCGTAGACGCATCAGGAGAGTTTTGCACGGTTGCACCGACACAACATCGTATCTACCCCGCATTCTCTCCAAATCTCCCGACACTAGTGCAAGCGGCCTCGAGCGGCGGGCTCGCCCGCAGAAATGTAAATACCAACCGGCCAATCAGTCTGATTGGTCCCATTCGCTCGAATGCCCGTCATTCACCGACGCTATATACCGTTGCCGTAAGGTACGGCGGCGTTCCTGAATCGTGGCATTGTTCGTACGGGCGTACATGCACTCCTATGTACACTCGTGCGTATGTACCGACATATGTGTACATGCGGGACGACGCTTTGAAAAAGGTATCGCGAGCTTTTCGGGCTGTTCGGGCATCGCGAACCGTTCAATTACGAAAGTAAACGGCGAAATCGATAGCCTCGTAATGTGTTATGTTACTTTCAATGGATTATCTGACAAGAGACACAAGTTCTAAGTGCCTGTACGATTCTGTAACTTTTAAACTTAGTTTTTCATTATCTGTTTAACTTGTGATTAAATTTAACCTGATGTTTCAACCAATGATCTTCACCCATGACATCGTCATAAATAAGCTCATTAGATAAAACATCAAGTTAAGCTTAATAAAAAATTGATCAGAAAAACCGGGCCTTAAGAGCGTTCTACAATGTAAACATCCCATCGGCCAGTTGCAATGCTTTGCAATAGCCAATTAGAAGTATCAGTAATTACTAATATTACTATTGATGTTTTTAATTGATTGTCGCGAAGCATTACGACTGGCGACGAGATTTATAACGAATTGTAGAATACCCTTTAAGAATAGTGTCGATATCGTTGTATTGCCGTTGTGCAGATAATATATGATAAAAAAGCTGCTAACGAGCAGTTAACTAATGTACCGGAATGATACCGAAATATTGTTATAAAATTGGGATACTGGTTGTTACTAGTATATAATTACAGAATTAATATTTATGCCGTATTTTATCTTAGCCATTACGAGATTGCCTGTTTCAAGGTTGGCATTTAGACAGCGACATTAATCTTATTAATGTAGGTATTGCGCAATTACGAGCTCATGATTCATGCAGCAGTGCACATGCATCTGATGACCATTCGGCTACTCGAAAGCACGTCGACACGACGCGATGCAACACGACGCGACGATTCCACGTCCTGATCCGTCGCGACATGAATTGTTGCGTGCCGACAACCCATTGTTATGGCAATGAAAGAGAAAGCGTTTCTGCTTTTATCTTCCAATTTTGAAAGGCATTGCAAATTGGCGTGCTAATCCTAATGCGCGATTCACTGGGTAATTTCCCAGAAATGTAATTCGAGAAATTTGCGTTATAAAGCTGATAGAAAATTTTGGCCAGGACTCTCGCTACCTCCGTATAATTTGTTCTTTGACGTGGATGCTTTCGTGACTTAGGGTAACGCGTACATCACGATTTCGCGACCACGCAATATCGTATGATCAGAATTAAATGCAGTCATTACGATAATTACACGTCTGCTTATTTTCCACGAACTTTGTTACCCTAAGTGATCTTTGATTAGGTTTGCGATTTAAAAGCAATTGCATTGTCACCGTAGACAAGACCATTCTTATGGAATAAAGAAATATCACTTGTAGATACGTTTCTTGAAGAAAGGTCTCATTAAACGCTTTTAGAACGGAAATAGGTTCATAGATAAAGACAATATCTATCGTCGCAGACCGGATAACACTCTCAGTCAAAGTTGTTTACACGACGGTCAAAACTCGCTTGAGACACGAGCAAGAGGAAAGAAACTAAGAGTCCCACTCGAGAAGATGAAGCGCAATGTCCTCTGGCTCTCTGTACGTTTGTTTGTCCTCCTCTTCTTCTTTTTGACTCTATTTATCGTCGCGATCTTTTCTTCTCCTCACTCGCCATAGAAAAGAAGAATAGTCGCGGGGAAAGGGTCAGGAGCGAAGCTAACAGACGCAGACAACACTGGTTACAGACAGCGCGCTTCTAATCTGGTTTAACTTGTTTACCAGTTCTCGATAAAGGAGCAATGCAATCCCCGCGCGGGCGTGCGAATTTCGTGTCTGCCTCCTTGCGCCGACCGTCTGAAATCTGACGTGAAATTTATTACGGCGGTAAATATAGAGGCGGTGGGTGAATGGATTCCGGTCGCGGGGGTATAAAGCAAGGAAGGCGGAGGGCAGTTAAGAGGTGGTGGGAGAGGAAAGGGGGTTCTGACGTTAAACCACAGCACGCACTGTACTTGTAGCATAACCGGTGTTCACTGTGAGACTTTTCGAAGGTTCTTTGAAAGTCTTCGTCAGTCGAGACACAGCTGGTCTTTCTGTGACTGCCGTTCGAGGTTGCGTAAACCTTGACAACGACGACGACGACGACGATGAAGAAGATGACGACGACGTCGACGGTGACGATGACGAAGACGAAGAAGAAGAAGAAGAAGAAACAGAAAAGAAAGGCGAAGAAGACGATGTCGACAGTGTCAGTGTCGGTGTCGCAAGTTCCGTTTTAACGAGACTGCTCGAGGGGATTCATTGAGCGCCGACTGCTTCTTCGATACGCCACGTGATTCCTCTTTCATTCTTCCTCTCCCTTTTTTATAGCTGTTCCCGACTTTTATTATTCGCCTCTTACTCCCTTCTTTCATTTCGTTCACCGCGCGCCCTTACCATCGACCTTCATTTTCTTCTTCCCCGAATTCTCGACATTATTCAGCGGGCGCACGTTCCTCATCGAGGATGCACGCACGTACTGACTACCTACTATGGTTACGATGACGACGACAACGATGACGAGGACAACGACGACATCGACGTCGACGATGCCACCATGCAGCTCGTCGAAATCCGCAATAAAAATGTCAATATCGAAGCCTGTTGGTTGCATAAAGGAACTTCGACTACATATTGTGTCGTTTGACAGGATATTACGATATTTCGCTTATTTCTTATTTATACATTCTGCAATAAAGATCATTTTCAAAAAATTGAAAGGGTAGAATTAATGGTTAATGAGAATCAGAGCGCGGTAAGTAGAGCGCTAATTACTAATATAAATGTTCTTTATTTAAACTATTTTGAATGAAATATGTAGACTGAGAATGATTTAAACACAAATAAAAGAGAAGAATTTCGGTCATTTTCGGTCAGAGTGGGTCTCGGTGCTCAGTAATATTCATATATGAATATACAAATACAATTATCAGCTCTATAAACTGCGCGTTGATTCTGTTTGTCAGACTTGAAACACAATCACAATCTGAAATAACATGATTCTTTAATTTAATTTAATTGGTTGAACGTTTTAACTCCGCTTTGAATTATGTTCAATAACAATTAATTAATAATCATTAAATGTACGTTGTATCATCAGATTTTACAGAATATTGACAAACCTCTTACAACTTGTTTATCATTTTGTACTGTCATATCAACCATATGTCAATAAAACATTGCATCAAGAACATAACTGGGATTGAGGATACTTATTCCTGGTCTTCTAGATAAGATCTTTTAATTATTCCTGAAGATGACTCACAAAACGGGGTCAAAACGTTCAACCAAATAAATTAAATAAAGGACGTTTACATTTGTAATTAGCGCTCCACTTACTGTACTCTGACTCTCATTAACTTCTACGTTTAATTTTTTGACAATTTCGAGAATCTTTTAGAATCTTACTTACTTTAAATATTATTTTGTTAGTCAAACAAATACGCGAAATATATACATGTAATTAATCTATATAAAATCTATATGAATCTATATGACTATATGAATCTATAATATAAATTAACTTACACAATATCATCAGTGAAACCACAGAATGAAATTTTTTTTGCTGCATGTTTCTGCGTGGTTTTGATTTCATAGAATAATATAATTTAACAAAGTGTTAATCGACTGATGCGAATTAATGAAATTACTGACATATGGCAATAATAGCAGCGAATATGAATGGAATCATTGTTGAAACAAAATTTTCATTTCCTGCTAAAATGCATGGACGGGATTACGCATATGCGATACCATCTCGTTAAAAGCACGAAACGGTCGCGAAAAGCTATCGTTATAAAGTGCTCGTTGTAACGGACATACGCTTGTCCAATCGAAATTTTGATTACGCTCGCGTTACTGATTCGCGTCGCATTATAAGCTTTAATCACTTTAATTACTTATTGCATGTAATTAAGCACGGTTTATTGCACTCATGCTGACGAGAGCGGTCGATGAAACCCGCTCGTTGACGCGTGACAGCGCATTTGCGTCCGTCAGCGGTACGTGTAATGAAACTTGCGAGTCGCAATTCTATCAAATCAAAGCCAGACTAATCGTCAACATTATTTCGGTGTATACGAAACCAGCGGTTTCATTACGTGTCGCTTATTGCCGTGTTTCAAATACCAGTATAAATATTTATTAAATGATTTGCGAGGTTTCACATTGTCACCGATCGCTTTATGCGATCTGCGGTTTACATTGAAGTGGTACGGTGCTATTTCATTTGTGCATTTTTCGTACAACTAATATGTGCAGGACAGAGAGGATCACTCTATTCTATAGCCAATCAACAGGCTTGAAATTTTGTCGTCTGGCAAAAACGCACAAATGAAATAGCGGCCGTACAATGTAATCACGTCACTATTTCTATGCGTTATAACCTCGGGCATCTATATTAGGCAAAATGTTTGCAAGATACCGTACTTCATAAGCCCACGTGCGATTCTACCGGACATGTTTGCGCGCGGTAATGAACGGCTTCAACCAAAAAGTTATATATGCGTTAACCCATTCCTCACCGCTCTCTGACCGTTCTTTATGTGTTGGTTCTAACGAGCTCCACCGTTCTCTCATTAAAATGTCGGCTGACGTCTTATTATGTGTCGCATTATTATCACTGAGACATGCAAACTGCGCCCATATCTCCGTAGCGAGCAATCGTAAAAAATCACCGTTATGTTAATAACATGTCTGTTCAACTCGTGTCTCTCGTAAAATTATAGCAGTTACAAGAAATTTTAAGTATTGTAGGCGGATAAAATTCACTGTCATAAATTTAGGTAATTTTCTCGAAAATTCTTATATTGAAATTATTTTTTGATTAAAATGTAAAATTACTGGCGATTTTCAAATATTAAGTATTCGTTATTCTTATGTTACAGGTGAGTCAACTAGAGACGATCACGAAATCGAAAACTGTTCAAACAGTAAGTCCAATTAAATGTAATTACTCGACGAAGCAAGCAGTTAGTCGTACATTTCATGTATACACATCATAAGAATTAAAATAGAAACGATAGAGGCCGGATTTAGTGCGTGTGGTGGAATGAGTCCGAAACACGAACATAGGCGCGGTAACGTTTCGTATAAAACGCACCCCGTATATCTTTCCTTTGTATATTTTTTTCTGGCATGCGCAATGCTGGCGTGTTTGATTGTCGACGAAAGACTCTGGCGATGACTGTTCCAGGCCCGGCGCGTTCGGACTCCCGGGAGGGATCCCTCCTCACGGAGTAAACTGTTTTCTTAGGCACTCGGGACTCTTCAAAAATTCCTAAATATTTACTCGAGTGGAGGACTCCCAGACGGACGACACTTAAACGGTATTCTCCGAGAAGGGTACACGAAGACGGGCTTAAGCCCCCTGAAGAACGGATTAGAGACTCTTCCGCGCATTTCTTTCTCGTTTTCTCGTTTCCTCTCTCCTCCTCATTTTTCCTTCAAATTTTCCTTCTCGCGCCTCTATCCATCTGACTAAAATCCGTACAGAATTCGCGCTGAGGGAAATCATTCTTTGAATTGTAAGTCGAGCGTGATTTTTCCAAGTGTATACTTATCATATAAGGTGATAAAACGTGCAGGGATTTGTCATTGGAAAATAGAGATCTTCCGTGCGCGCTGCATTCATTTTATTCATTGAAATACGATGAATTATATATGAATTGATTCCATTATATGGAACTATCTCTGTAATGGAAATAGCGACAATTTGATTTTCAAGTTAAAAACGGCTTGCATTATATTTTGTTATAAGCCCTTAAACTTTATTTAAATTTACGATTATTTTTTCTTCATGAAACTTTATTGAAAACGTGGGTTGTTTTTTTAAAAGCAAAGTTTTTCTTTAATCACAAGAATTTATCCATAATTTAGCACGACTCGGTAACTCGACCTAACAATTCACTTCTGCGTAAATAATGTCACAAACTTCAACCACTTTTTACAAGTCTCGAAGTACTCCTTCATTACTTTTTTATCGCTCTCATTCACAAAAATATCTCGACGTTCCTTGGTATGTTCATAAAACTGTACGATGACTAGCAATTGCTAGTTATCTTATCGCCTGCCATAAATATTTAATTCGACCGACTTAACTGTTGTCTCCGCAACGTGAGAACTTTCCGAGTAGTCCGAGAAGTACGAAACTAAACGATCGAATGAGAATCGTAAATCGACCATCTCGACAAACGTTTCCGTATCCGTACACGTGTGGCGAAAGATTTCACGGCCGAGGGAGATCGTCTTCTAGGCAGACGGTGAAAGGCCGACCCAACACCGGGACTCGATTCTCTGCAGTTACTCTTGACTTTTTTTGACTGGTTTCAGGCGTTGCCTCGATGCAAAAGCATTCCCTTGTACGAAGTTCCCGTGTCCCCACCCACCGATTCTCGTCGTAGTCGCGCTTTCCGTCTGAGAGCTTCGAAAACTTTTGGGTCTGAATACCAGGCTGCATTAAACATGAATAAACGATTTATGAGAACAGAACGGCTGTAACGGGTTGGTGAAGGGTTGACGGCACAGCAAAGCAATGGGCTAATAAAACGAGGCCGACGATATCATTGACGAGATTCCTCGGAACATACGTACGCGGGATCGCGATCCGCCTCGTTATTCTCTGATAATTAATAATCGCCTCGAACGACCATATATACCAGCGAGCTCTGAGCTTCCTATCTGCTTTGTCATCGCTCCGGATAATAATTCTTTGACGATTGGCGGGTGTGGACCGGACACTCGCCTCGTGGTGCAAATAACTGATTAACCCTCTCGGCCATTCCGCTTCTCGGAACCTTTGATTTTCATTCTGCCCGATCGATTATGCTACGGCGGTGAAGTAAAACGAACAGGGTGTTAAAGAGCGGGCTCGAAGCTACAAAGTGAAGATATACAAGTGTCTCATATATAGACAAAGCGAGATGGAAGAAATTTCTATTCCAAAAATAGTCTGTTAAGAAGGAAAAACAGATTATATTTTATCGCGTTCTAATACGTTTTTCCCGCTGTTCAAAGTGCAGAAGGATATGCCACAAAAAAATACATTAAACTGGTGGTGTGCGCGGGGAACGGGAAATAAAAGGATTCAATTGAGCGACCGCGAACGCAGCCTGCTTCTTGCGAAACGGGTTTCCGACGGAAACTTCGGGGCTTCAAAGCGATCTCATTTCATGCGCTCGACTCCGCCGCGGATTGCCGCAAGCTAATTTGCGAGCGTCAGCTGCGTATTTCTGCAACTATTCTGAGTTCCTCGCGGCGTTAACCCGCAGACGGCGAGACGTTAAAAACGGCCGATACCAAACGCGATATCGTGCTTTTTTCTCTTGGAAACGCGGGTACCCAGTTACTTTTCGCCGTCTGCGGAATAATTAATCCGCGCGCTCGTAAAACTCGCCGTCAGGAACAACAAAACCGGGCGGGACAGTCGCCTTCTTTTACGATTCTCTGAAAAAGGTGTCCTCACTGGCACGTATCTTTGTCGGAGCTATGCATTACTATAGGAGACTCTAGATATCTCGGCGTGCTATGCTCTCTCGTCGCATAATCTAATCAGCACATTAACAGGGCGATAACGTCCGCTCGTAAATCCATGACTCGACTAACGATCTTTCCACGTGAACCAAACGCGTATATTTGACACATCCAACGTCGTCCGGCGTGATGTTTTGCTCGTATAGGTGCGAAACGACGCGAATTGTGATCGGCTATTAATTTTATCCCGCATGTGCTGTAAGATTTCCGAATAAATACTCCAAGTTCGTAGATTTTCGTGTCGTCGAAAATCGACAAACGTGCACGGAGTTCATAATCTAAGAAGGTATTCAATTGCAATACCTTTCCGCGCATTATACTTCGCCTTAAATGAAAAAATTGCGGATCAAATAACAGTCGAAAATATCATGCACACATAACTAATTAACAAATGTTAATCCTTATATTATCGACATTACAATAACAACATTAATAATAAGAACATGAATTATTTTACAATTCCATATATATCGAATATAGCTAACAAAATTAAAAATCATTTTAAGGAATATAAGAATGTTAGAATAGCTTACAGAGAGGGTCAATAAATTAAATAACATTATTAAAGTACAAAGATAAAATAGACGAAATGTTACATAGCAATGTGGTGTATAAAATTTCATATAGAGATTGATGCTACATATGTTGGTCAAACGGGGAGAACACTTAAGGCTAGAATATCAGAACATAAGAATCATATAAATTGGAACACTCAACAAAAATCAGTGATTACTGATCATAGACTAGAATATTCCCATGAATTTTAATAGGATAAAATAGATATACTTGACGAGGAAATAATTATGAATAAAAGGCTCACATCAGAAATGGTTCATATATAGAGAGATTCATACATAGAGAAAAGAATAATTTAAATTCGCAAACGGATACTGATAGGTTAAATGCGGCATATGAATATTTATTAAATAAAGTTTAGTTTTCAATCTTGTCTGTGTATGTATTATGATTGGCCATGTGACACGTAAGAACATAGAGAATAAGACAATTAACGACATGTAAGCGAAGACATTTGCTTAGTGACTTTTGATATGACAAGTAAAGGGATATGCGTACATTAATATATATCATGTAAGTAAATTGTAAATGGTATCATTGTTTTAGATTGTATCTGTTCATAATATAGATTAAGTAAAGTAAGAATGATTAAATGAATATAATGATGTAGTGTTCCAGGAAGTACATTGATATAAAGTACGTAATGATATTGAAAAGGATCCGATACAAGGATCGAAACGTCTGTAACTATATTAACATAATAAAGAATTTATACACAAATTACATCTGGTGGATGACTCGAATAGGCTATCAACTTTTATTGGATAACTAATTAAATAAAAAAAAATAAGATTTTAAACAATTTATAACAAAAATGCATATATATATATTTTAATAATAATAATAACAACTATATTAAGACGTGCTGTACAAAAAAAGAACAATAGTAAAATAAGACGCAATAAGTGGAAAAGCACAGTCAAAAGCTGAGATATGGTATCAGCAATAGTGCTGTCTAGAAACCTAAAACCTGAATCATTAGATAAACGAAAACTAGAACCGTAATAGATAATAGTGTAATAAAAATAAAAAAATATGTGTTATAGGAAATGCAGACAAGAAATGAACTAAAAATTACACAGCACAGAAACATACGGTAAGATATAAAATGAAAGTGTTACTAGAGAGAGCGAAGCTGCAATACATATAATAATATAATAAAGCAATAATCCCCTAATAAGTTTGAGAATAAAAATAATGAAACATCAAACGCAATGTGCTAAGAGACAGCAGGCTTTAAATGCAGAGAAGGAAGTAGAGGAATGAATATCGACGGATAAAGATTATGAGTAAGAGGGATAATTTAATATCAATTATTGTATTAACTATATACGATCGCTGTGTAAGGATAATCGTAATCCCAAATAATTAAATTAAATTTGACGCTAATATTTTCATAACTCTAAATCCAGTTTGAGCATTACTCGCAGATTGTCTCGTAGAAAATAAAAAATTTTACAGTTTTCCGGTTGGGTAACATCTTTTATCGAGTATTTAGGAGTAATTTCACATGTCAATATATTCTGTGTTGGTTACAGCTATTACTTGGCTATCGACTCGTGATATCGTTTGAGCGTTAAGGCTCTGCTATGTTGTCAACGATGTAGATATCGCTCTCTACAATCTTTGTCAAATAAAGCACTATCGAATACCGATATTTTCGACTTCGCTTCGATTAGGACGAACCAAGTCTGAACTGGATCATTAACACCCTTTCGTCCAATCGCGACATCGTTGACGCGCTATTACACGAGAAGCTAGCGCTGAAATCTGTATATTAAAGTACACAGCAAAAGTACCTTCAAGAATATCAGTGCGACTATATTCGTCCGTTACATTAACACGAAGACAAAAAAAGGAAAGGGTATATCTCTGACTCGACAGAGGAACAATGAAAGGTAAATGCCCTGTAAACGGAACGAAGAAAGAGACAAAATTAAAATGAGGATTCGATCTGTTTCTCTCTCGATTGCTAACCCAGACGGCAGACGGGCTGACATGAAAATTTCAGTCGATCTTGGCGGGGGTGATTCTCGCCTGTTACCATGGGGAGTTGAAATATTTAACGATTCGATTGTTCATTCGTTCGGTGCGTGTCAAACAAACATAAAGCGACGCTTTTTTCCAATATCGCGAAAAAAAACGTGGAATTGATAGCCGCGTGCCTCGCAAAGCAAATTGTAAATTTTTGTCGTATCGAACGTATCCTAATGTACATATACAACAACACAGTGTGAAATACGCACGCAGGTAGAAAGGTAGAAAGTGTAAGTGCTCTTGAGGATATCGACGTTTGCTCTATCTCGCCGGTTATCGCTCAGCGTGAGGGATCGAGCCTCTCGTTCCTTTCGAATCTCTTTCCTTCATAGAGAAAAAACCGAGGAGAGTTTCTGACGCGAGTGAGGGAAGAGAAACGACACGGAGACCTACCTGCTATTTGTGAAGCGTAGCAATGGCGGGAGGAGATGGAGAATGGCGTGGCGGGAACTCGGTGCCACACAACGGTGGCAGTGCATTTCACTTGTTCGAGGCATAAACTGGGACGGTAGACGTGCCGGTATGAAAATTTCAATCGGCTGGAGCGAAGTGTCGGCGTAGCGTGCGAGAGTCGAGGAGGCGGCGTCGGTGAAGGTGGAAGGTGGATGGTAGTGGCGGAGAGAGCTCAGGTGGAGGCACAGGTGGAGACGGCGAGGAGGAGGGAGATGGAACGCGACGCGAAGGAGGATGAGGAGGGTAAAGTGGCTCTGGACCGTATGGGTATATCGTTGTCTCTCTCCCAGTTTCTCGCTGGTTGATTCGCCGTACGGCAGTCCTTCTCCATCTTCTTCCCACTTGCCGGCGTACGAAGCCCTAGCCCGCGGCGAACTGCATAATTCATGGCCTTGCTACACACCGACCGCCGCCACCCCGGAGGACTCTCTTCCAGAGGGCCGCCGCCGCCCTAACCCTCCTTGCACCACCACCTTCTACGCTTCAACCTCCTTGCCAGGGTCAGCCTTAGTCGCGTGCATTATACGTCACCATGTATGCGCGTACTTGCTAACCCTATGCATACAGAAGAACTTACAAATATATATACGTACGCGTACACATGCATATATGCACAGTGTGGATAAAGTTGGCCCTACGACGAGGTAGAACGAGGTATATACGCGCGTTCCTAACCTCGTTCCTACACCACGTGCAGAATGTAGGCGAATATTTCGGCTGAGTTATGAACCGCACCCCCCGTTGAAGTAGCGCGGACTTAACGAGAGAAACACCATGGGCGCTTTGACCAGTCTCGATCGCGTCGGGATGTCTTCCTTGACAGAGAACAAGATTCGAAGATTGGAATAATGGATTTTTACGAGGCCACTGTCAGTTTGAACAAGTTTACGCACACCATTGCTCCTTTGTAGGCTTTTGTGGCCTCAGAGTCTGCTCTTTTTCTTCCACGTTGCATCTCTGAAAGTTATGCTGCTGCATAACCAACAAGCATCGTGGTTTGCTCGGTAAACGTTGATTATGGAGTTTTTTTAATTATAGAATTTTTTCATGAATGTGTGCGCGTATCAAAGATAAAGATAAAAACGTTAATCGTTGTTCTAGTGTTTAGAATTTGAAAATGTCCCTTTTCTAATTCACGTTCTGCTTGTGTAGAATATGTACCACTTGATACCGGTTGGGATTGTAGCGGAATGAAATACTAGGGTATAAATTTCAAACGCTAATGCCACGTGAAATATATATCTCAGTGATGCGCGGATCCTCTACATTTAGATAGAATGATATATCTTAAAAGGAATGTTTGTGAATAACAACCCCGTTATTTTTGAAGATATGTAAAACGTACTAAATAAATATTTGTGTTTTTAAGAAAACTATATATTTTTCTGCAGATAATAATAGAAGTAATTTTAACATCAATAATTTTAAGATGACACTTTTACATCTATACATCTTTTCTTTTTATATCTTTTTGAACTCATTTCTTATTAAATGATTGTAGCATTACATGTTTTGACAAAATGGGAAGTCTTTTAATTTCAGATGGATTTCTTCTTTTTTAATCGAATTAAGACGTGTATAGCTTCGATCAAAAGTACTAGGCATTTATATGTTTTTCGTTTATTTGAAATTCTTTTACCTGTATCGTTTTCTATTAATTACCGGCGTTATATATAAAATTAAAGGATTCTTGAAACAAAAGATAAATTCACAACAAATATTATACAAAGTTATTAGAGAAAGGAGCATAAAGTGTTCACATTTTCGAATTCAATGTTATACGTCCTTTTCAATTAAAACATTAAATAATGGTTAATAAAGTGTCTAAAACTTTGATACCAAGGCTGTGTCTATCGCATGTCTTTTTTTTATGATATTTTAATTAATAATGATTAGTACAGATTGGACAATTCTTGAACGTAACTGAATAGATAACGTGGTGATGTCGTCGTTAAAGTCCATTGCATTAGCCGCCGAGGGCATCCTCACGCTCAGGGTGCGATTCGTCCAGTTTGAACGTGTACACCAATCGGAAGACAAAGTGTACACCCGAAGCTACAAGACTGCACGAAATTAATACAGAACCGGCTTTAATCTACGGACGCATTGCGGTTCGAAGCTCAGGAAAGGCGGTGGAACGAGATGCAGATATCCCGAGGCAGGCACGGCCAGCAGCCACAAGTCGTTTTCTCGTCCTACCGGAGAAGCGTACCGGTTCTTGCGCTGAATAAATGGGAGATGCTCTGCCATCTTGGGTTCCCATCGCTCGCAAAGATAAACATCAGTAGCAGCAACAGCAGCCACAGCACCAACAGCACACAGTAGCCAGAGGGACCCTCGTAATTAGTCGGACTTGCATGTCTTTTCTTTTTCTCGCGTTTTAGAAACGCCGCTTCAAGGACTACGATGCTTGATGGTGTCTATTTATGAGCGAATGATCGTGCGCAAGTCGATCAAGACGCTCTTTGAAGACCACCGGATGACCGAATGATTTCATAGAAATTGCCGTACGAATTCCGGGCAGAAATACGCGAGCGGAAGGAGATACGGATCACCACTAACTTCTGCGCTTCGAGCAGAAAATATTGGAGTGTCAAAGACCCGAGACTTATTACTGTAACTTTGTGAATTAATAAGATTCAGGTAACAAGTTGCGTATCGGTGGTAGGGCTTAAAGTTTATCAAAAGATGGATTCTTTGATAAATTTAAAAAAGTAGCTAACTCCCTCAAGTAATAAAGTCGTGTTAAAAGTCGGATAAAAAATATGCTGTAGATAATAGCACGGAAGCCAATTTAATATAAAGCTGCTATTCAACTTAGATTTTCAATAAAAAAGTCTAATATAATAGGTACACGATACTAATTACACGGAATCATAAAAAATTTGAGAAAATAATTAACTAAACAAGTTGTATTGTTGTTTGCATGTTGAAAAACAAAATATTCAGATATATCATTTTAATGTAACAGAACAGTAATTCTTCAAAATTTGTCACTGTTTTAAATATTTCTTCACCTTTAGTTATTTTATTAAAATAATGATATAAAATAAACACCGCTTCGTAATTTCTTTCGCGTCGACGACTGCGTCCTTAAGAGAGGGTCTACAAAAATAAGTCGCGGCGCGCTCCGGCAATTACGCGAGGACGACTTCGCCGAGTTTTAATTTGCGCGAGCTCTCGAGACCGTCGTCGCATATTCGTGTACGCGGTACTTTCCACGAATTCGCGCGCAAATTTATGCGCCCAAACGATGGAAACAGCGCTCAAAAGAGCACCATGCTTGCCTCTTCTACACCCACCGTAAATCTCGTCAGCTAAGAATTGCAAGTTTCCTCGGGAAAGACGGGAAAGGCACTTTGAACACAAATTTCTCGCTTAGCCATAGGAATTTCTGTAAAAGGCAATTTCATCGCCCGGAAATCCGTGAACGCAAGATGTACGTTTTTTTTAATCTATTAAATATTTCTTGAAATCATATTTATTACAATAAATAAGCTTATAATAACCATAAATATTGCTTATAAGCAAAACACAGTTTTCGTTACATTTTATAAACCGATACATACATATCGATGTTAAATAAACGAATATCTTTTTCATCTTTATGAATGTTTTTAAACAAATTTTAGTGAAAATTAAGTATATATCTTTCAAAAACTTTATATCTCTCTACTGTCATCTCTCAAAAAGAAATCTTTGTACACGTGTATGCAGAATTTTTTACTTTCTGGTTTTCCAAACTTTTTTTTCTCTACATCGTCGAAAACTTTTCGACGAGAAAATGACGCGTTTTCCACCAAGGCTAAAACCGTTCGCGAGCGGTGAGATCGAGCTTGGATGCGAATTTTTCGCCCGAACTCCAGAGTTCGTCGACGAACGGCGTTTAACGATCCGGAAACGTTGTAAGTGTGAAGATTAAAGTGTATTCGTATACGTAGTTGCAAACCTGTGCAGCAGCGCACTTTCCTTCCTTTTCCTATTCTCCCATTCACACCACCTTCGAAATGACACGTTGGGAACGGAGCCAAGCCGACTCTAGAACGTGCTAGAGGAATACTTCCAAATGGGAATACTTCTTCTGGCTTTTAATTTAAGTTTGAATATCAAGGAAAATAATTATCTAGCCGAATAACACGAAACGTGTAAACAACATGCTTGTAAAATATTGATTTAAAAATGCATTTTTACTTCATTTAAATAAATACAACCTACAATTTATGCAAAAACAAGTAAAGACAACAATCCAATAAAAATGCATGATAGTTAACTTTACTATAATTCGTCTTTATAAATCGTTGTACAACTTAATTGTAACTACAAACGCGATAATATGTAAGTCGTAAACAAATTTTTTTTATGTAAATCGACGATTAATTTTTCACAAAAGGTAAAGAATTACATTCTTATCTGTCGATGTTTGTTTTTTCTCAACAAAATTTAAGAAAATTGCTCTATTTATCTGTCAAGAATATATAACATAATAATAAAAGACTCTTATTATAAATCTTTATAAGATTTATAAACAGAATTTGATAGCTGTCAAAGAAATAACCTAATAAAAATACATAAAAGGAATACAATTTATATTTAGACCAAAAATAGTGTGAATAAGAATATTTCAGGTTTTTGTACTAAAATCATAAATCTAACGTTACAAATATCAGATTAATTTTCAAGATTTATCTACCGTATCTCTTTTTCTTCTCTCTTTCTCTTTTTCTCTCTCCTTCAAAATTGGTTTCAGCCAAGCTTTTTAATGGAATTATTATATAAATATGGGCTACTATAGAATGCTGAGATTAGAAAAATCCGCTGTTACAAGATTATGCTTTGTACATATATCGAACGTAATCGAAGCGGCATGATTGATTCGCTGATTCGCTGAACAAATTCATGTGTATTCACTCGTAAAATACGCTCGTGAGCCTGTACAGGCGGATGTAGCTTTATCTGGGCCCCATCATTCACGTTAATTCCACTTAAGCACCGATGCACCTGGCTCGCGAGCTCAACACGACGAGCGCACGATACACTCGGCAAAAATGAAGAGACGAATGCCATGCAAATCGAGCATTCGAAGTGCGCACAAGGGCACCTTATGCAGCGGCACACAGTGGAACCGAGTGGCCGAACGGGGCTGCGTGGCAGCTCGAGCGAATGAAAGATGGCAGTGTGCGTATTGTAGAAAGCTGGAACAAACGGGGCACTAAATTCGCATGATTTCTTCGTTCCGGACGCGAAGGCTCGCGTGGTTACGCTGGCGCCGATGCCGATGTTTGTGTTGGAATAAATAATCGACCAAAAACAGTTGAAAGAGGATTTAATCCGAGAAAGAGGGCACAAAAAATCTACCGTCTCTCTTCTCTCTGCACGACACGAAACGCTGCTACGTTCTTCCTCTTCGGAATGATGATTATTCAAAAAAAAAAAACGAACAAACAGACTGACATGAGTGGCAGCGTTATTAATAAATGCATAACATTTCTTGCCTCGAGCAAAAGCGCATATCAATTCAGAAATATGGACGTAATCAAGTATCCGTAATTAGGAGAAAATGATTAACTCTTTCTACTTAAACCATGCCTGCGAGGCATTAAGAGTAAAGTCGTGCGAAATGCAGATCGATAATGCAATTAAACTCACGCAAGTGCACGAGCGACTTATTTCCCATATGATTTTTTATCTCTAATATATTATACTTGGCATACGTAATGTAAGAAAAGACTTTCGAAACGTTGTACGAGGTGACGCAGTCGCTGCAGGGAACGTATCTCGCGACGGCGAGGCATGAATGCCGCATTAGATCGCGCGTGTACTTACGACGAGATTATCCACAGACCTAATGATTAATTGTATGTCACGATTGATCTAATCATCTAAGAAACGATTGATCTAATCATCTAAGAAACGAACGCTGTGTCTTGGACACAATCAGCCGACCGAGCGGTTAAAGGTTGGCTGCATTCTGTGACCTTAATTACTATGTCGACTAATCGATCGCGTGCATTGTGATCGTATGTACTATGCTTGACACGGGTACCAGCATATACGCAACCGCTTCACCGCTTGAATAGCGTCTTAATTACCGGTTGGATAATCCGATTCAGCCACTTGTGTATGTATCGATAGTCTCCGCATCAGTCGAGTATTCAGTCGGAAAAGATTACAAAATCACTGAAGCGTTCTCCGGAAGTAACTCGAAGAGAGACAGCGTTTAAAAATATCCATTTTCTTTCAGTACTAATATAAAACTCATTGAGAAAGTTGAGACTGTGTCTCAAGAAGTTGTTAATACGAAGTTAGATCTATTTGAAATGATACACTTGTCATCAGTTACGAAGGTGTTGTTGGTTTGTAGCCAAAAATTCGAAGTAAGTTCCTGAAATCCACGAATCCATGTGATCTTAGAGATATAAAAACGCCACGTTTATCACCACGGATATTTTCGTCGTGAAATAATGAGTCGCAGAAAGGGTTCTCTAAGCTCGGCAGATAAGCATCGGGGAACGGTCGACGGTAGTCGAGGAACCCCATAACCCCCCCCCCCCCCTGTTAATTAGCCAAAAAGTGAGGTCCACGTATGGTCCCCTTCGCTTTTCTTTCCTGCGCTACGCGCCACAACGGCACCGTCGTGAATAAAGTACGGTCTCGCGTTCCCTCTCCCCCGCGAAACCCCCGGTATCGCCCGACTATCCGGTATGTACGAGCTCTCGCCCCCTTGCATACAAGAGAAGAACCAGCCAAAGAGCCCCACGGCGTTCTTCGTAGTTCTTTCTCCGCCTCGCAGCATCCTCAGTGGGCCTCTCTCTTTCCGTCTTCTTCTTTCGCACCGAACGGCCGATCCTAATCTCGATAATGACGCGTAATGGCTGCTGGCGTGAATGTAGCTCTTTGTCCGTAGCTCCTGTACCGGTCGTATATCTGTCCGGTACGAGAACCGCGCCATTTCACCCCGGCGAAAAGCACAGGGAGGCCGAAACGGCCGTTTCCAGACTCTTTTTCTACGTCCACGTCGCGTCTCCCTGTCGGCCCTCTCACCCTTGTCCCCTTCCAACCCTCTCCTGCTCCAATCTCTATGCCTGGCAAGACGCCTTCTCGAGAATCGCGCTTAATCACTCTACGTAATGCTAAGACTATTTTGTGCGTGTGTGTGATTTTCTTTTGGAACTTTATTTTTGCAGAAGCGGTTATGAGAGTTCGATGACCACAGGCCCGCGGACCATCGACGCTACCATGGACTACCTGCAGACGTGCCTCATCTTTTACCTGCTGATCCTCTGCTTCTGCGGTGGACGTTCCATAGACATATGTGAGTAGATGTTAATTCAATCCAATTTGATACAGCTTCAAATTCTGAATCGAATTCTTATATATATATTTTCTTATTAATATTAACGGTAGCTTAAATAATGATGGTCAAGTCAACAATTATTAAATTAACACTTTAACTACTATGTGTATTAAAAAAGGTACACAATTAATTTCTATAAGTAAACTGTATTCCCCCATATACAATCACAAGCACTGATCAAGTTTTGAAAGATGTGTTTTATACGATCACATTATCTATTGATTATACATTATACGATCACATTATCTATTGAATTATTATTATTATTTAAAATTGAAATATTTTGTTCATTTTTGTATGTTTATTAGACTAAAATAAAATTTTCTTTAACAAAAGTGGGTTAATTTTTCTGAATTAAATTAATTTAAAAGCAGCAGAGTAACTAAAGTGTTAGTTCTAGAAATTACAAAGTTTTAGAATGATAATATCTCATAAAATTAATTATAGAATTATAGAATAATTAAAAACATCTTAAAAACATCAGATAATAAAATTAGATAATAAAATAGAAATATAGCATACTGTGTGATATTTATTGGTTAACAACACAGAATCGATTCCTATTTTGCAAGATCAGAAGATCGTAGGAGGATCATGATTGAAATACGTGTTTACATCCAGGGTATAATTTTACCCTGAGATGGGTGCTTCTTCTTCCCGCAGTTTTACTCGATAAAAACAGAAAGGCATCCCGGTGCCTTCCCTCGTACAGCGTTGCCCTTTGCCTTACATTAAACCTCGGGCTCGGTTTCTACTCGGCTTGGTTTCCATCCCATTGACTCCGACGGCCCAAGCCACCCTCGTGTCAGGTAAACAGGGCGAGAAACTTGCAAAGTATCCACCAAGAGTTCCGAAGTCAGCTCCGGGAAAGGCTTTTAGGTACTCGTTCGTGAAATCGAGCTCGAAACTTACGTATACGGGACGTATTTCGCACCCGAAGAATTTCTCGAGCAGGATCGAAAGATGGATCATGATGGTCTCGATTCGGTTGCACTGTAATGCGTAGCATCCTTTTCCCTGGATGAATGAGTAGATTCGAGTTATACCGAGCGCAAAGTTTTCAAAATATTGACTTTCCGTTACAAGCATAAAGCTATATAATTTTGTCATATAACTTTAACTTGCAAAATTAGATTCCTAGAGTCTTTTATATAATGAATATTTAATATGAGTTATAAACAAGAGTTACAACGCATGAATCCTGACAACTTTATCAGTGATGGTACAATAAAGTTTATAAGTGTACAGTAATCGGCTTATACTTGTACACTAAATATAGGTATCCGTATAACAGGAACATACTAAATCAGGAAAGTCGATGTTAACTCTTCTAACTCTTGGAACCTATGCGGCATACTATTTGACCTCAAAGCCGATACTTAGGCTACCTTTGATCCTGCTTATACTTATACTTGAGCATGCCAGTGTAATCCGGGAAAACAACTATATAGCACAAACTTCGCTAATTAAATTCTACTGGTTATCAAAGCAGCTCAACATAATACTTTGAAATAACAAACAGAACAGCGATGATTATAAAGCAACATTCTCTTGGAGGAAAAAGTATGTCTTACTTATGGATATAAGTTTCCAAATGCAATTTAACAAAATAGTCCAAATAGCAGCTTATCAATTAATTGTAACTGGTAATAAAAACATTGAGCTAGTCACAGCAGAAGTACATATCGTTTTAGTCAGGCTTCTTTTTATTCGTGTATAAAAGAAGCAAGACACGGCGCATTTCGAATTCACTCAACCATACTTGGAATCCAATAGAACCGCGCTTCTCTCGAATACCGGTCACCGACAGATCCATAGAGGCGTCCGAGCGTAGGTGGGATGGTATAAGAGGATCTGTATAAGAGAAGCACTGAACGAGCGCCGAAATATAAATAGCTTCGTACGAAAGTTGGAAGGAGACCGAAGGGGACGATTGTGGACCCCCCGCGGTGACTGAACTTGTACATTGAACCGCGTCGGTAAATTCGCGGTTGTGTTAAGCGAGCCGGTCAGCTGTGGCCGATCGGGGAGAGCTGAAAGGGGTCTCCGAGCAGTTGAAGCGTGCATAAATTGCAATGTTAATGTTACCGGCGATACATAAACATGTTGCACGTTGGTCGGATTGCCTGCGCGTACTGCACACCCTCTAGGTGCTTGCCTGCGTCCGTGCATGCGAGGGTGCGTTCGATTTTGTCTATAGGACGAGGATGGTTGGTGTGTACGTATAGATGCGTGCATAGACGAGAGTAACTCGTGCGTTCCATGTCGGTGTCGCGTAATTGCGGGGGTAAACGCGAAAGTGTACGTGCACGAGCGGACGAGTGTGCTGGAGAGTCGGAGTGATAGGATAGGCAATTGTACAGATGCGTCATCCGTGAGGGATGTATCTGACGTAGCGAGATTTAACGCGAGCGACACATGTGGCGAACGATCGCTTTTTTTTTGCATTCCGTACGAGACTCATTGTTAACAGCAACTGCGATGACATAGCTAGTGGTGAAACAGAATGTACAGATACGCCGATGTGACTCAGCCTTTAAATAAATTACAAACGTACACATGAACGCATTAATTTTAATATTTGCAAATTAATACGTGTATATACGTAATGATATGCATATAATGGTAACACGCTTATCTATGTATGTTTGTCGCATCGAGAACACATCGAAAACAGACGGTAGGAATGTGTTCGGGGAGGAAAATCGTCACGCAACAGAGCCCTCCGTTATGACATTGTCATCCCTCTGTCACCCTCTCGGTCCTCAGCCCTCCTTTCCAATTACCTACGGATCCATTAGGCCCTAGCGTGATGGTGACGAAATTATTGCTGGAGTCTTCAACGTATTAACATAACAATGCGGCAATTAACACGTTATTGCCCTTCGTCCACGCTCTGTCGCTAACCCATGCGACGATACGAAGTATAGGATATCTTGTTTATTAAAAAAAAAAGTGATTTTTAAATTAAAATAATTTAAAAGTCTACTTATTTCAAACTTTTACAATAATAAAAAGTTATAAAAAATATAAATAATAAAATATGTCGGAACCTGTACAGCACAAAATTCGCAACAACGTTGCAATGTGTTGTAATATTGTTATAGAATAATCTGTGCTGCATAGGGAAAAATTTTACATGTAAACTGAACAAACTCAATGTACGTATCACATATTGTTGTAGATATTTTTAGAATGAATAGCATAACATGCATTGGACATCATAATCTTGAAGTCGAGCTTAATCACGATATCCTGTATTTACGAGAAGAATTATAATTGAGACGATCATGCAACTTGTATATGCGGATTAGCTGATTATTTGTACAGTCACCTATATACAAACGCACAAATATACTCTCGTAGTTGTATACTCTTCGCAGATACAGTTATCAAAACATACCCCGGTTATCATTACAACTTGTCATTCCTTTGTACGCTCAGTGCAGCCGTTAATACTGGTTGACAGCTTCTGCGAGTCTTGTTTGAAAGACGCGATTATTCGTACGACAAAGGCACCGCCAACACTTTCTGCACGTGTACGTCGTATGTCTCTCAGATATAAAATCCTCGCGACGTAAACATTCCCAAGCTGGTATTCCGACATCTGTTCTTTACCCTCGCGCTGACTCCGATCTCCACGTTCGGCTTGATCACGCGCCAGAACCGACAGTTTACGCTCGCCCGCGTACACGAACTTCAGATCTCTTCGCCCCTAACGACTCCGGATAAATCGCCTTGAGTGCAATCGACTTAACCCCGCGTTTCAGCAAAGGCGCAGCCTTTGGATACATCGACGAATGAGGATGAATCGGGAAAATCAAGTGGGATTGACACGTTGAAAGGGCGTCAGTTCGGAAGACGTCGAGCGAAATAATCCTCGGCTTTCCGCGTTCCCTCGATCGCGAATCGCTATTTTTCGGCGATATATTCGGATATTCCCCGAGCTATCGAGATCTTCGCTTCGAAATGTACGCGAGTGAGAATGATTATTGTCGTTCTTCGCCACGTCGCGGTAAACCCTTTCGTACCTCATCGCGATCGACCTGAGCGACGACGCGACGTCCCGGCGGCATCGCGAAATGTATCGAGCAACGAGAACGAATCCGGGGAGAATCCAAGGGATGTCTCGCGCTTGACGCGCTGAAAGGACGTCAACTGTCAAACGTCGACTAGCGATGTCGAGTGTAATAATCCCCGACTTTCGGGTTCGAAGGGCGTACGTCAATCCGACGAGCGCAGATCTGTATTTTCATAAGGTTAACCCACGAAAGCAAACACCACGTGCCCAACTGTACGAATATGAAGGGTTCGTGCCCTAAAACCCTTCGCACACTGACATCAACTGGACCTATAGAATTGGATGATGAGCGAAGAAGTTCTTCATTTAAAGAAGAATTTATATTCTTAGTTGACACACTTTTTTCCATCTGCGTAAAAGAATATTAAGAATTTACAAGAAAATTGCAAGCAGACTAATGTCTATATAATAATATTATATATAATAATACATTTTCTGTATCTTTTTTTTTTTAAATAGAAAAATTAAATTACATTGTAAATAATATCTGTGTTAATTTTTGTGTGATTTTATTGTTGATTTTTCTAATAAAAAGCTATTACAGTAAATATTCTTACGAAGCAACGTCACTATACAGCGTCTGCCTCTCTTCGTATCTATTAACGTCAGACACGTCAGAGAATAAAACTGGTTAGTTTTGATAAATCCAGGCCACGAAGGCACGAACCCCGTACAAAGGGGTTGCACTCTCGACCCTCGAGGTCTAAGTAACGCACGCAACTCGAGACGGTGATTTCCAACCCACGCCTAGGGGGTTCCAAGGGTGGAACGGTCGCGGCATGGTAGAAAAAGATGCATGCTCGCTGGATAGGACGGAAAGAACGAGAGAGAAGTAGGACCTTGGAGAAGTAGGTGGGACGAAAGGGCCGGTGTAAAAGTAGTACTTCCGTTCTGCCAGCCGTCGCGGCGCCAGAAGGACGAGCATGCGCGTTTTCGTCGACGCGAGTTACCTTCCACCTAGAACGAATGTTTGTTTTCTCTGAAAGAGGCGAAAATGGCTCCCCAAGTCTGACAATACCCGAGGAAACCGCGCCTCGGCTTTCATGGCCCTAAAGGGTGCAGCGCATTATCTAGGGGGCAAGCACGAACTTCTTTCGGGGTCGACGCTCTTACAAACATTCATTCTAATTTCACCGATGCCCAGAAAACGGGCGCGCCATTACAGTCGAAAGGGGAAAACCTTGTGGCAGGTGTCCACCTGCTAATTCCGTTGAGCAAACATAACGAACCGAGTTCCGTCGTTGTGAGCCGTGCTGAGAAGCTGATTATCACTAATACACAAACGAGCAGACAGTTTCCAAGTTACATCTTGCGTAGAATTTAATCTGGATTAAATCTCGGTATTGCGGTCACGTTGGTAAAGATATACATATGCCACATAACGACGTAACAAATGCGTCTAGCACATGAAATGAAATTTGTATTTCCTTAACGATTAGCAATTTCATTATAACGCTTTGCAAGAAAGCTTAACATCTTAATATTTGAGAATACACAATGTAATAGAAATTTTTTCTGACTCTTCATAATATTTAAGATACGTTATGAGTGCAAGAGGCAGCTCGTACATTATAATTTGTCGAGACATTTTGACATAAAAAAATAAAGATTGAGTTAATCCAAGGATTAGGTGCGAGTCATGATTTATGCGCTAATATCGCGCTACAATGAGATGGGGAAGTTTAATATGTTTTTCGTGAAAGTCCTGGTGCGTAATTAATTTACATTCGCGCCTGAAAAGAGAAGTGCGAGTAAGTGTACCGAAAGCCGACCACGACTCTGGTGCGCCGTCATTAATAATAATCCTGGAATTAACAAAGGAAGGGTGATGCGAATTATTAAATTCTCCGAGATAGAAAAGCCCGTTGTTGGTGTCTACCTTCACCACACTTCCTCTATTTTTCTTCCCTAATTTGCCGAGAGATTCGTTAGTCTTCTGTGCAATTTGCTTTGCTATTATTATAAAAGCCGCGTTAATTACTCGTCGTACTCGTCTACCAAAGGCGATATCTTTGACTTCATCCGGGATGTGGGAACAAAATTATACGAGACATGATGCGTGTAGATCTACAATGAGTATCCGCTTGTGTATTGTAGCAAATTATATTCGTTATGCATTTTTTTAAATTATAAAGAAAACCTGAGATTCCACATAGCCGTTTGCATAACCAGGCTACGCAGAGAATATATTAAATTATTAAAGTTAGCCTTGCCTAGTAGATAAAGACGTGACTTACGCTGTGTTAAAGGTTAATTCAGAACCATTCTCAGTTGCCTGAAGAAGGAGTGGTTCGCTACTCGAGTGCGACGTGAGTGCTTCGCGAGAGAGGACAAACGACGGCAGAGAAGGAGATCCGTTCTTGTAAAGGAGGAGATTTACGATATTGCGCAATTCGTAGATCTCTAACAAATCGCGCAAGCCTTCATCGCTACCTCAACTTGTAACTTAAGCGTGGAAGTCTGATTCAACGCCAAGACATTTCAATTACCATTTCGGTATTTCAAGATTTGCGGAAAATCGTTTATCAACTCGACGTGCGCGCAGATATATGTTACATATATGGGAACATACAAAATGGAGGCGGAGAAAGACGGTACGTTCGCGGTACTCTCAGACTATCAAGTAACAACAAATACAAAAGCAACGGTGCTGGATATACGGTGGAAGAATTTCTCTCAGAATTTATTACGATTTTTCTATTACAATCTCTCTTACGTTGCCTCGAACGTATTGCGTTCTCCTCCAGGCGCGGCTTGTTCGTCGACCGTTTCGTGGTTGTCTCGGGTTTCGCGGAGAGGAGCCGTCTCTGGAAAGAAGCGGTTATCAGTTTGACAGTGACGTGGTTAAAGGAGGAGAGCGAGAACTAGCGAACGAGAAGACGAGAGAGCGACGTTGGGACGTTAGGTGAAGAGGGGTTGCGAAGGCATTCAATTTCCCTCTTCTCGCGGATGGAGGGCGGCACACACCCTTCCGTTCGGAGCTGTCACTCCCCGAGAATTATGGTCGCCGAATGAGTGGCTGGGGCGGGCCAAACGTCGCATAACTTACTTCTTCTTCTTCTTCTTCTCCCGTTCTTGCACTCTTTTCCAGGATGTCTATAAATACGAGAATCGAACTTGTCTGCCTACCCTAACTACTCGGAGGCGACCTCAAAGTCTAAGCCTTTTGTTGCTGGATCAGATGCGTATCGAAGGGAACGCGACGTGAAGACGATCGATCTCTGAGAATCTTTAGATCACGTACTGGGTAGCACTGATTACGAAATTTATTTGTCTCAATGCGTGTTTTGCTGTTTTAACGAAGCTCGAGATGGTTCTCGAATATTTTTAGACGACATAGGGCTGCAGATGATTACCAGAATTCCTCTGCGTAATTGTTTCCTGCTCTCCCGGAATAGTGAAAATGAAATGAACGAATAGCGAAAAATAGAGGCATTATTCTCTCTGTATATTTTTATCTCTTCGATTTTTGTTACACATGTCTATATGATGAATACATGCTTATTTGAAGAATTAGATAAACATATTATATAAATTAAAAATTTTAAAATATTTCTTAAAATCTTAATATTATCGATAAAATTTTTATTTAAATCTTCGATAATTAATACATCATCCAGGAATCTTAAGAAATTTAGTTTTAATACATCTTTTTTATTCTTATAATTTTAAGATCAATAATATGCTTTAAAACTTATAATTTGCTAGAAGTCAAATACTCGAAAATATTAAATTTGCTCGTACATTGCTGTTCTATCATTAATTAGTTAATTAAGAATTATTATTTAGTCAAAATAAGTGAATATTTTATTGAATAATTTTTATCTCATTTCTATCTTATTCAAAACCGAGTTTCCGGCCACGTTTGGAAGAAGTAGAGAATGTTTACAATCCTCTTATTTACGCCAGACATCTTTTCGGTGCCAGACATCCGCGACGATGAAGAAAGCGGTCGGAAGAAAAGTTTGTGGATTTAAGATCGTTGGACGAATAAACGAGCTCGATAATCGTTGACGGTTTCGACGATGGTTCAGGAAACAGCTGTCGTTAGGGCCATTGGAAGTTGAATTTTCTACACGGATTTATCAAGTTTACCGAAGCACCGCTCCATTTTGCCGCGATTTCTTGCTAAAGAGCTATATATCATTCGCTCGTTTCCCGAGAACCCTGGCGTGATCTTATATTACGCCAACAGATCTGCTTTGACCTCTTCTCAAGGTACGATGGCCGTTCTCGTTCGCGAGTGCCGCTTTGATCGTCAGCAGGCCTGCACGGATATGTAATTTCAAGTCATCCCCAGCACTTATCTTTCTTCGATTCCAAATGGAAATCCGTTCTCGGTATCGTGTTAAGCGTCGTAATTATCGCGGAACGCGCGATCCACCAAGCGATAAATACGGCGCTCCAGAACGGCGCCCGTGATGCCTTTTTCATCGTTTTCGAGCGGCGCGCGCGGTTTACCCGCGTTGGCCTCGAAAAAAGTAGCCCCAGGACGTTCAAGCGCATAATGAAAACCTGATAAACTCCAGTTCTCACTGAAAATAACGGCGCAAACGGCGCAACACGACTCTCGCGAGAACCTGGCTTGTTTAAAACAACTTTTAATGATGACGAAAAGTTCAAGCTGAAAAGAGCATATCGTTGATGCGAGACAAACGATGTATCAACTTTATTATATGACCTTTGGTGGTTATAAACCTATGTTACATGATATTTTTTGTTAAACTTTATTTTGCATTTGATGTGTTAAATAGTCTTTTTATTTTAACTTGATACTTAACAATACACTGTAAAAAATATAGTGTTTAAAATATTCACATTACAAAACAAACATTTAGTAATAAAAGATATTTCAATTTTAAACGTTTTAGTATTTTAAATCCAAACATAATATATATATTTTGCTCATTGAAAAAGTTTAAAAATAAAACATCTTCATGTGTTTAAAAAACGGAGACAAGAATAAAAAACATTTTAATCTCTTAAAATTAAACACTTCTTTTATGAGTGTATTCATATTTAATTAAATATAAGTAAAATACCTCACGATTATTGATGAGTAATTAACATATTTATAAGGCGATAAGATATCTCTGGTAATTAATTGTGCCAATATTAAGTAGGAAATGGACAAGAACTTGATAAAGTTTTATTCTGTCCATTTCACGAGCAGTTGGCTTGCTTATTAATCAATTTAATATCCATTATTTGTTGTGTTTCTATTCCAGTAAATGGATTCAGATTTTACGCAACTTTTGTATGCAGTAACTGCAAACAAAGTGTTACATCCTGATTGGGATCCTAAGTAGTTTTCCTCCTCAGTTACTAGACAGAAGTTGGTGTAACTGTTTAGTAACTGCTCAAAAAATGCATGAAATTTCTACCAGGGTATAATTCGTAAACAATTGGAATTTGGAGACAAGTACAAACAAACTGTACTTGACTTCCACACTGAAGAGGACTCAAATCCAAAGTCGAAACGTTTGCAGTTAACTTCATTGGTAAATACAATTGTTTGCGAATTATATCTTATCACTTTATAAACATATTATTTACGCATTAACAACTGTGGAGACTCATTAGACATTTTACTTATACTTGATGTATTCTTGAAGCAAAAAGCCTATTGTTTAAAAATATATTTATAATGTTAAGAAACTAAAAATTGTGATGTAAAAATAAATGTCCATTCAGATTATTCGAGAGAAATTGTCTTCAAATTCAACCGAGAGAATGTCATGTTAATTTACATTACCGAAGCATCTCGTATTATACATATATATATACACATGCATATGGCTAATTTTAACATATCGTCTAAAATGAGCTTTACATCCGAAGTTTATATCGTTCATTTGTTTTTATTCGAGACAAACATATAATTGAAGCAATTTCCTTTATTTGCAGCACAATGCATCGCACCCCTGGGGATGGAATCGGGCGCGATTCCCGATGCGGACATCACTGCGAGCTCTAGCTTCGATAGCGGAAACGTCGGGCCGCATCGCGCACGGTGAGTGAATTACTGATTCGTTTACGCAGCGTATCACATACAAATCCGACGCAATACAAATCCGGAAATTTGATCATATTAACTCCGCTGCGGACCGTGAAAAACGCAGCGGCGTGCGCTCGCATCGCGAAATCGACATCGACGGCGTAATGCAGCGATATTCGAATCAACTTGACCATTCATCGGCTCCATACCTCGTCGAGCGCTGTTTGTTAACTAAACGCCTACTCCGGAAGTTCTCGATCTGTCTACTCCTAACTGGCTCTCGATTATAGGCTATTTAAGACGTCTAGCGTGCGATCACGGTGGTAGCGGTGAGAAACCGAAGAGGCGAAGTCATCATCTCCATGGAATGCGATAGATCATCTACAAGTTGAGCAATTCGACGAGCTACCCGGGCGACACGTCCGTCATCTTGTCTGTCTTCGAGATAGTTGACGATCGACCGGTCGACTGGTTGCACCGTATATTAATCATGTCCTACTAAACCGCAACGTCTAATTCGGCCCTCAGCCCGCAATGAGGATTAATGACGCGCAGCGTCCCGCATGCGGAGCCATTTGTATCGGCTGTTCCGAAGCTCTTAGACGTCGTTAACGTGCCCGTCGCATACTCCTTCGATTATGCGTGTCAGCTAATTACCATTCCAGCGAGACAAACGCGCGACGAGGTGGACGGGACGGAGAACAGCACGGCGAGGGACGAATGTCCAAACACAAGGAATCATCGGGACCACCTACCGCGCTAATAATCTCGCACTTGCAAGACATTAGTCGCTCCACCAGTGCCCTTTCGCCCGTAATTGAAATTCTGCTGCATTAACCGAGCCGTGCGTGAATTTTCAATATTCCGCGGGTTGTAATCAACTCTCGTCACTATTAATCAATCATTGAAGCGTGAACATAAAACAAATTAATGCATGAAATTAATCCCGGCGTATCGAGGCGTAGGTAATCAGTTGATAGATAAAACGGAGATACGTAGTCAATTTCGCAATCGACAACGTCACGCGTTTCTTCAGTGCAACAACACCGATATCGCTTCAAACCGCATTGTCGGCTAGAACTTCTTTGACGGCATTTTCGAGGCTTCGTGGTATAACGGGCTTCACGGTGAATACCCTATTTACCTATCCGCTTACCATCAAATACTCCTACGAACTTCTATCTGATATGCTGTAATCTCAGAATAGCAGTTTACTTTATATAAGACTTAGATTTTTGAAATCATGAAATCTTACAATTTTTCAATTTGCAGATAACACACAAACACAGCAGGTTTCTTCCACACACACACACACACACACACACACAAAACACACAACAAAAAAAAACAACACACACACAACAAAAAAAAACACAAAAGATATATTTTATTTACAATACTCATACTCGCACATTAATCGTTTTATAGTTATTTGATGTATTGCAACGAAATGTATTGTGTATCGATAAACCCATATAAATCGTAAAATATTATCCTCAGAAAGAAATCCTCTCGATTATTCGACAACGACGTCGCTCGAGAGGATCTTATTCACCTTAGCAACGGATCATTTCCCTTCAGACGGTTCCTAAGTCCGATCTCGGAGCGACGCGCATCTCTCCAGTTCGACAAACCATTCCTCTCAATAATCGGTCCCTCCGTCTAAGGACGCGCTCCGATTCCGCCGACGTGGCAGCTCGCCGTTCAAGTCGGCGTAATCGTCCGTTCTGAGATTTATCGTAGACCAGGAGTGCCGTGCGCGCGGAATGTCTTTGATGCCCCGGACTGTATCAAAGTGGCAGCCAGGCAGTTCGAGGTCTCTTAATGGGCTATGAGTTATGATCTTTGGCGCGCGGTGGTGGATATTACTCCTTTCTCTTTCTCGCTCTTATTCCTTCCCGCGTCCACGCCATTTCCACATCCGTAAGTCTCGGGCTTTCTTTTGCTCGCTTCGTACGTTCCGCCTCTTTCTCGCTCTTCTTCTCTCTCCGTGTCCTCCTTTCGTGCTGTTTCATTCTGTATTCTCTTTCCCGTGTTGCTAAACCATGTCGTGAGGCGCCCCTAGACAGACACACGGCAAATCCTAGTCGGCCGCTTTTACTGCCTTCCACGTCAAAGCAACACTTAAAGTTCTGACACTTCAGAGAGGACGGTAGCTCACCTCTTTATTGCGCGAGAACATTTTTGCTCGAGTTCCGCCGGCGGATTCATTTGGCACCGCCACCCGCTTCTTCGGGATCTCATCTCTTGTTCTTCCCTCTTTCTTAAATTTTTCTCCGCCCAATACTCGTCTCTGTCGTGTTTCGTACAAGGAGGCACCCTCTCGTTGCAGACGAGATCCCGCCGGGAAATTCCCGAAGAAATGTGCTTTCATAAACTTTTCATAGTTAATAAACACGCTTACGATGACGATGCATGCCATGTTCGGTATAATACGCTTTATTAATAAATGCTTATAAAATAATACTGCTTCATGGACTATCACATCGAGGATAGCAGCATAATAATTTACGACGTCGAAAAGAATTCGAAACAGATTCGCTCTCGTCGGCTTTACGAGATATGGAATTGTCCACGCAGCATGCGTGTTTCACAGCCATATCGCAGACGACAGAAAAGCTTTTTAAAGCCATAGACAAGTCCGCGAAAGGTATATGCGAATACAATTATTAGCCAGCTCGGAGTGGCTTCGCTGCCGTTCCCGCGACGGTGTCAGCTCATCTTTAATTCATGTCATCCGGGACTTGGTTCGATCGATAAATTATAATTTCATCCCGTATCGCGTTGGCGAGCTGACGGTTATCCGTCAGACACGCGGTCGATCACGTATTTATACGATTTCCTCTGAGTAACGATGCCGTGTTTCCGTTCGCTCTTGGTACTCATATACTGCGATATATAACAACATTTTCTTGTCAACGAATATGGGCGCGAGAATTCTTTGCACGTTGCAAATCCCGACGAACATTCAAAGAGATTTCAATATTACCGCACTACATTTCTCCGTGCATTCCGCATTCAGGAAGGTTTTACGTAATTTTGAAATACCATTTCTTTAGACATTCTTATTTGAAGCTATAAACGAAGAATATCGTGAATCGAAATATGATAAACCTCTCTGAATTTGCATGCAGATAAGAATGTATGAATCCGTAAAAGCATCACGCAAGACGAGAAAGTTCGGATCACGCGCATTGGCGACTATTTTCCTTTTCACGAGCTAGGGATTCCCCGGAGAAGTTCTCTTTTCCCCTCGGCGATTGTAGCGCGATAAGAAAACGGGAAAGGGAAAATAAAGGTCCGTAATCCCAGAGCAAATATTTATTCTTCCAGGCTGAAGCAGGAGAGCCATGGAGGTGCCTGGTGTCCGAAACAGCAGATCACGGCGGAGCCGCGCGAATGGTTGGAAATCGATCTTCACACAGTGCATACGATCACGGCGACCGGCACTCAGGGCCGCTTCGGTAACGGTCAGGGTGTCGAGTATTCGGAGGCGTACATGCTGGAATACTGGAGGCCGAAACTAGGAAAGTGGGTCCGCTATAGAAACTTCCGTGGCGAAGAGGTAAATCTTATATTACTCCGTTATTCCGATCCATATCTTTACGTGAATAATAAGCGGCGCGACGTAACAACATGCTAAACGGATGATATACCTAAGGCCTTTTATCAAGAACGATAAAAGTCCAGAATAATCGAGGTCAGGGATGTCTCGAAATAGTGCGATACAGAACAATGTAATCGAAATATTTATAGATTATGAAGTACATATATATATATATATATACAGGTTAAAACGTACGAAGATTCCCGTATTGACAAGACCGCGAAATTCATTATATATAATCCGCTATCTAGAATGTGCGATTTGTCACGATCGATTTAATCATGTGAATCGACAGCGCTGTAGAAAGACATTTCATTGGACGTTTGATTCGATATGGCGATTGCGGCAATCCAATACGCTAGGTTACGTACATATGGACGTAGTCACGCGGTTAAATTTAGTCGCGAGCAATACGCATAAAGCCGTGCGCTCACGCAGATTATTGAGAATGATTTGTAGTTGTGTTCGCGAGTGTCTGTGCGGCCACAGGCAGTAACTAAAGCGTGACGTTAACAAGACGTAAATCTCCGATGTAATATGCCGCGTTGGAGAACTCGGATGCACGGTACGTGATGTAATTTATACAGATATACTGGTAACCATGAACCTAAGTCTTTAATTAGTCTCTAATTAGCGTCGTCCGCAATAATCACATTGCTACCGGCAATTTATCCGTCCGGTGAGAATAAATTTCGGCAATTGTGACCAGCGAGTTTCGCGAAAATGGTAAGGTGTTCTTGGTCGACTAATCCGCATAAATCCCACTAACGAATCCACGGGATCGTGGAAACGATGGGCCTTCCTTAAAATGTCCTTTTTAAAAACATTTATTGCAAAATGTTATATGTATTTTATACACTGTTAAAAATATTATGAAATTTAATATTGTATTGTATATTTTACTATAATGTAGATCATGATGTCCTGATTAAAAGTCCTCATGGGCACAAGGTCCAAAAATGAACAGTTTTCGAGTCATTGGATGTCAAATATTGGAAATATGGCTAAATTCCACATTTGATTTTCAATGCCTCGAAAACTGTCCTTTTTTTAACCTTGTGCCCATGAGGACTTTTGATCAGGACATCATGATCTACATTATAGTAAAATTTCAGCCAATTCGACTGGGATCCATTTTACATAAGATTAGTGTAGGGTCCTTTAATGTACTTTCCATAAAATTTTATGTTAAATTTAATGCATGAATATTAAATTTTTTTTTTACTTGTAACTTCATTTTCATTTTACAACATTAAAGTTTTTATTTACCTGCTTGAAATTTATTTTCTTCTTTTAAACACATAAAAAAATATACATAGATTCTATTATATTATTCTTTTTTTTGTGTTACTGTAATTTTAAATAAAACGTTTTATAAATTATACATTTAAATAATATCTACTTTTACAATATAATGCCAATAATAATTTAAATATTTTATCTTTTTATATTTAACTTTGAAAAAAATTTCGCTTATGACGCACCAATGGCCCTCCATTGACAAATTTGTCCATTGAGAAATTTTTTGGATCCGCCAATAATAAATCCATGTCGTAATTCACGTAACTATCTGACGTAGTCCGCGTTGAAATCAAGGAAACATCCACCTCGTAAAATCACTTGTCTTCGCACGGCACGTGCCTATTTAACGCGTGCCTGCTCGCGTTTCAGCTCGTGGAAATATATCTCGAGCGAACTCCAACTCACGAGCCAGAGAATGTCATTGATTTCCGAAACCGACGAAAGAGAGGCGAGCGTCCGGTGGCGTTGGGTAACTTTCCTTGGGAGTTGGCAGGCGCGGTGGTACTGCGAGCTTATTTGTATAGAAGGGAGGATCAATAAAATGAGGGACGAGGTCGTAGCGTGCAGGCAGGTTAGACGATTCCAACTCACCTACATACAGACAGGCGTATCTATCTGAATATGCGAATCCTTTGGTAGCGCGTGTATCTGACGAAGGTCGAATCCATAGGAGCGCAGACTGAGTTACATTTGCATGCAACCGTGAAGAGCCTTGCTTTTCGTATATATGTATTACGTGTATTCTCCTTAATACGGAGCTTACGTACATATCTAATATTTCATCTACATATTCCTCAAAATAAACCTATGTATTTTAAAGCGAATGTATTTTAAGATATCACGTCTGGTACCAGACATCAAGCTTATTTTGCACATTGAGTAACGCAATTCTTCCTTAGCATTACTATTATTAACACGTCTACGTATAATTTATTCTAATTTCGTGCAAAATTTGTCAAAAAGTTGGAAATAATACGGCATTTGCCTCTCAGTTACGAATTATCAGTCATAAGGTATAATTCACTTTCCTCATTTTGACAAAACATAAAAAAAGATTTATGGGAGTACTTAATGTAAAAATTTAACTAATTTTTTGTCTTTTTTCTAAACTTCATAAAGAGGAGGATCTTTTCTCGGAATTATAAAAAATTCTGATTTTTGCATAATCATTATTTCACAGAATCTCTCAATGCGATTCTCTAGATAGAAAACAAATAAATAAAATATCTGAGAAATCTTTCATCTTGTATAACATTTGCATATCCCGTATAATTCGCTCGTAGCGCGATGTAAAGTACCTGTTGGGAACGGAAGGGCCCACCCAGAAAACATTAGCGGTAGGGATAAACCTGCAGAAATTTGTGTCTCTTCCACCCGCTGTGCTCTCCGCGCTGTCCCTCGCTTAATTACACAACGAGACCCGGCTTATCCAACGCATAATCTTTCTTAATAACCCAGTCCGATACGGACGACATCGCCGATAGAAACCACACGGCTGTCATCATCTATATTTTACAGCCAATGATCTTGAACGCGATGGTATTAAGAATGGTACTCTAAGAAAAGATCATTCTTTTTCCAATAGAATAAATTATATATATTATTATCTCGATATCGGGTCAACTAATTTCCATTTGAGCACATTATAGATATTAAATATTAATAGATATTCAGTATTGACAGTAATGCTATCATAAAAATCTCAGTGATATATATCATATGTAAATCCGCATGATCCGTCGTGTGTCATCATCGAAAATTTCCATTTAAATAAAGCTATAAGATATCTTATCTTCATGATCTTCCATGACGACGCATAGCCATCAACACCGCCTCTAAGACGTTCAGCTACCAACAGTAGCAGCCTACCGCGACCGATCCAAAAGCAGCACAAAACATTAACATAAAATGGGTGTTGCTCTCTGCCACGCCTTCGCACCACTTCGAGTCGTCCGTTGGAATTCGCCTGCCACGAAAAATGACGAGAAATCGCGGCGACGGTCGAAGAATAATTTGAGAGACGATCGTTCGCCTCGGCGACGCAGCGTGCTTGAGAAAAGTCTTTCACGACAAAGCAGACCGGCGAGTGCTGCTCAGGCCGGTCTGCGACGCGCGTGGGCGCAGAAGATAAATATCAAGATTACTTATTTTTCCCGGCGCACGTCTCAACGGCTCGTAAATGCCGTCGTAATTTGGTCTCGTCGCTCGGTGCCGCTCGGGTCTTTCAGAAATTAAGATTCGCCGCCGCATTGGGAACCGGGTATCTGGGACCGCACGCGAAACCGGCCGCCGAATTGTGAGTCATCTTCATAAAAAAATCCGATAGCTGGTTGCGTCGCGTTGTGCCGCGAGTATAACGAGATCTGGGTTATAAAGTAAAAACGTACGATATAAATAGCACGAAATATTCAATGTAATTTTCAACAGCCAAGTTAGAACATTTTGATAGGGATTTTTTGCAAAAATTTCTAATTATAATGCATGTTGTAATATATAAATATTTAAAGCCTAAGATATTCTACGTATTCATATATGCTAAAATCTTATCAGGTTTTCTTATATGATTTTTTAAATACTTAATATTCCATGTATCGGGTTGAATTAAAAGTTCGTAGCGCTATAAACTTTAAAATTTAAGCAACTGTAGCTTCGTTAAAAATGAACGAAATTTAAATTTAGAAAAAGGGTTTTAAAGCTTAAAATCTCTACTTTTTAAAGATCATTGTGACTTTTGAATTTCTATGAATTTGATAATTTTTATGTACAACAAACTGTAATTAACTAAACTAAAAAAGGAAATGTTTTCTCATTTTGTGAGCTTGTCAAGTGCTCCAAAAAGAAATGCGAAAATTTTCGACTTTCTAATATGAAAGCTTAAAATTTTCCCTACAAAATCAGCTTTTTAATGCTCCTAAAATTTTTTGTTACTTTTATCTCAAATTAAATAAAAAGAGCATTTTGACTTTAATCGCTCAAAACTCTATTAAAAATCATCGTACCGCAATTCAAAAAATAGATTTGTAAAACCGAAACTTTGCTTTATCAAATCGTATAATTGCCAAAATTATTTTACAAACATGTAGATATAATACAAGTGAAGTAGTGCTACGAACTTTTGTTCCAATCCGCAATACATTGAATGTTCCATATTAAATTTCACGACATATCAATACAAAGCTTAACTTCTTTTCGCTTTTTGACGTGTAAAAATAATTCTAGATACAATCGTCGAGGAGAGAAACAGGATGCTATTACATACACTCGGCAAAGCTACACACGTAACTGTCAACCTCCGGAAACGCCCACTATGCGGTTCCGTCGCCTAGCAGAAAATTTCTCACGTGTCGGTTCATTGTATTTGCCCATCCGACGCCTTGGTATCGTCCGTTTCAATGTGCTAAACATCAGGTACCGCGTCGCGGCGCAAATAAAACGGTGTCAGCTACCGGTCCCAATTACCGCGCCACCCAGCGCGGAACGTGCCGGTTCGCGCGGTCACGAGAATCATCTTTAAACGCGTTTCCCATAGAGCAATCGTGAGTTTACTTTTAGTGAATGAAAAAACCACAAAATAGAAACGGATTCGCGAAAGGATCAGGTGACTGAATAATTCATTTCATTATTACTTATTCATCCCCCTTTCTGCAATGATTAGATTTCACGAAATCCACGAGTTATATATGTTCACAAAACAACGTCAAATATATTTTAAGGATGCATTTATGGTTAAATGCAACGCGCTTTAAGAAAATATATATATTTGAATTATATTTTCGGAAACACATCGAAATTCAAAAATTTCTATACGTATTTATTTTCTATACTATAAGATAATTTTATAAAAATGAATAAAGTCCCCTTTTTTATTTTTTTAAAGTAAATAGTAAAATTAGGCAGTTTAAGTTTTTGTTGTCGTTAAATTCATTGTTTTTTGTACATTTCTGAACCATTTTATTAAACAAATCCTTTGAGACATCAAATATTTTCTTACCATTCATCCTGACGTATTATAGATGAATATTCATAATTAAATTTAATCATAATGCGCAGAATTTAAACGTATCAAACTGATGAATATATCATGATATATAATAGAATTGTGATCCAATAAACACTATTTAATGTCCGACGAACATATAAGCATAACAGAAAAAAGGAACAAACGCGGAAAGGATAAAAATAGGAGATAAAGAAGTGTTTGCACCTGTCGGGATCGCGATGGTGATGGTTACATGGTCACGTAACCGACCATACGTGAGAATCTCGTACGAGCGAGTCGAGAGGCGCTGGCGAGCTCATAAGTGGAAAATAAGAGGTCCTTTGTTCCGAAGGGCCTCTTCCCTCGACGACGCCGTCCGAGAAATTCCCGATCCTTCCCGACGATATACGTTTCGACGGTCGACCGATCGAATAGAACGAGCCTTGTTCTATGCGAGAGAGCGCACCAAGCCTGAAATCACGCTGCGCGGAAATACTACGGTGCGGCATGGCGCAATTTATATTGCGCACTGGCGAAAAATTTCGCTATCTCGCCGCCTGAGAATGTCCGTAAATGAGGCAAGGGTCAAGATTTTACACGGACGTTGATTCATCTCGGGCGTCGGGCCAACATCGCAGACTCTTGTGTCTGTTTATTCATCGATAAGTTAACATGACACGTGCGCGTAGCATGAATAGTATCGTTTGCACTGACAAAAAATATAGTCAATTTTAATAAATATTTAGTTGAATACTGCCAACTAAATATTTATTAAATATAACGATATATTTATTTGATACAAGAAATGTTAATTTGATTTAACAATCATTTTTTTTATTAAACAAATATTTATTTACTGTAAGTAAATGTTTAGTTGGCAGTATCGAACTAAATATTTGTTAAAATTGATTATATTTTTTTCTCAGTGTAAACATATCATATATTAATTCATTCTGTCAATCACAATCTGATATACATATCTACATTATCTATATATCGCTTGCGTGTGATAAGTTTGAATAGTTTGCACGTCTAATGATGAATTTATCAATAATCATTACGATTATCGTTATACAACCCCCCTGATATATAACTATCAAATCTTTACTCTCTAAATCTGAATCAATGGATAGTCATTAATTACCCAGTGGCATACTTGGCACTGATAATCAGTGAAATTTAACTAAAAAAGGAAGAATATTTGAGCATTAATAATTAAAATACTGATATTTGCATATTAATTTCAATCTTCCAATACCATATTTATTAAATTTAAAATAAAAACACTAAAACAAGGTTAGTTAGATCACATAATAAAGATTAGGTAGGTTAGAGATCTCACATTTCATTCACTGATTACCCGTGGCATACTTGGTACTAATATCAGTGAGTACACTGTTAGAAATGTTCTTAAATTTCATTAACTTTTAATGTACATTGGTGAATGAAGTATAATTTCTCTGTAACTGAAAGGACTATTAATGCACATGTTAATGAGATTTAAGTTTACAGTAACTGAAAAATTAAGTGTAATGAAATTTAATATACTTTTCATTTACGCGGATATAAATGATATTTAATTAATCGTAATTGAAGTAACTATTAATGTACATATTAATGAAATTTAACGTATTTTTACATTTACGAATATTAATATTTTAATTAAGCCTAATACTATTAACGCTTAACGTTTAATACGTTTACGTTTCTTACATGTCATTAACGTAAATTACTTTTCAGTTACAGATCTCGTACTTTTCATTAACGCGTAAATTAATTTCTATAATAATGTGTTCATTAATTTCAATACACACGTTCGTCACATTTAAAACTACTGTAATTTAGTTTTTATTTACATCATTCATTACATTTAATTTCGTGCATAACCACATGCTTCCTTTACATGTTAATTAAAATTCATTGAAAAATTTCTAACAGTGTATCCACTGATTCAGATTTAGAGAGTAGAATGTTTAATCTGAAAAAAATTCAGATTAAACGAAAAATATTCTCTGGGAAAACCACGCTCGATAATATTGACGTTAATTTCCAACATTTCGTTTGTTCAGGTTATCGCAGGGAACAAAAATACCTACCTGGAGTCGAAGCACGAACTGGAGCCATCAATATGGGCGAGCAAAATTCGTTTCCTACCCTACAGCTACCATCGTCGCACCGTTTGCATGCGCGTCGAGCTCTACGGCTGCCCTTGGAACGACGGCATCGTCTCCTACTCGATGCCCCAAGGTGACAAGCGCAACAATTGGGAATTCTTCGACGCAACTTACGACGGTTATTGGGACGGACAACTTCTTCGCGGTTTGGGACAACTGACAGACGGCAAGACCGGACCGGACCAGATTAAGATGGGTTACTATGACAACTACGATAGAAGTCAGGGATGGGTTGGCTGGAAGAACGACACGAGGTCCGGGCATCCGCTCGAGATCAAATTCGAATTCGACCACGTCAGAGAATTCTCGGCCATTCACATTTACACTCTCAACCAATTCACCAGAGATATACAGGTAAGATCTATTCAACATTTTATATTTTATTGCGTAGCAAAAGATTTTTAAAGATTTTATAAATTTATGATATAAGAACTGCGTGTTTCTTAAACTATCATCATTGTACCTATATATTTATATCTCCCAGAAATATCTTTCTTATATTCATTTCCACTAATACAAATTAATTTTAATCTCTGTTCAACTTACTCTTCATCTTTTTGTAATTCTAAGAACTAAAAAAAGATGAAGAGTAAATTGAACTGAGATTAAAGTTAATCTATATTGGCGGAAACGGGCATTATCTCCGCTTGTACATACACTTTTTTTCATAAGACTTACAGTACTAGAAAAATTTGTTTAAAACTGGTTTTATGATTGATGATTGATTTCGGAATTCGTGTCTGCCACTGCCATTAGCTACTTATGTTAATTTATCATACTTTACTATAATTCAAGAGGATAACCGTGGCGAGACCATACTTGTACGATAATAAGCGAGAAAAACTGTAAACGAATATACGTACGATATAGAGAGGAAATTGGAATGCCTCATGGCACTGACTTGCCGGTGAGAACGAAACGGCTGCTGAATAAAGTAGGCGGTTGGCGAAGGACGGAAAAAAAGACGTAAAAAAGGAAAGACGGACAGTCGCGGCAAAATGTGCGCGAAGATCTTCCGCCAGCCTTTAATCCACATCCAGAGAATAAAAAAAAAAGAAAGAATCCATGGGGTTGAGGAGACGGTGTACGGCATGAAATCCAGTTTTCACGTTGGAGTCAAGGTCGGACGTAGGATGGGTAACGAGGCGCAACAACGGTTAGCCCCTGGGTTCGGCTGAAACGGACGGAAGGAGAAAAAGGAAACGACTCGCGGCTTGCTGGATCCGCGTTACGCTTCAAGCGGCGGCACGGTGGCCGTAGCTTTGCCGGAGTCAGTTTTTCCGTAAAAATTTTTCGCCCCCACAGTCTCTTTACGCCTGAGTGTTTACATAATGGCTCGCTGAACACTTGGCTAACGGTAGTGAGATGTATTTTAATAAAATAATTCGGCACTTAGACGCTCGAGATAGCGAGACATAATTTTAAGAAAAATTACTGAGCTCTAATAAAACCTAAACAGCCAATTGAAAATAATTTATGATACGGCGGAATATCATTTTTAACTTTGATTAGTAAATTTTATCAATCAAGGCTAAATTATATTGGAGTTAATTGCATGTTGAATGTAACGCAAAATGTGAGAAAAAAAATCTAGTTTGAAATTTATCAATCTCTTGAACGTCATAGATGAAGCAAATCTTTGCTAGTTATCGAATTTATTTATTAAGTCAATCGGACGTAAAAGCAACATAAATTCGACGAGATATGTTATAACTATCTTAATTCATTTAGACCAAAATATGATTTAACTAGTCAAGAATCACTAAAAGTCATCATTTTCATCGTGGGAAATATAACTACAAATTTTCATAATTAGATTAAATCGCGTTCTGAAAGCCTGTTATCGTAAAAGCTCATATAAGTAAAGTTGGTTAATATACATGCTGTTAACACTTACATAATTCTCGTTGCGCATCAAGAAATTGAGTTTCGAAATTTAATACGTGCGCTGGTTAACCACGAAAATTTTGCGCCCCATTATCATTCCGCACGAGAATCCCTACATAATAGGCCACGAAACACTCTCTTACCGGTATCAAGATTTATCTGAATGGAGCGCCTCATTACCCGGCTCGAGCCCGATTGTGCGTCCGCGATCAAGCGAGTTAGAGTACTATGCGGCAGACGAGAGGCAGTCAAGGCTGAGACTATAGCTACAACGGCGATTCGTGAAGGAGACCAATGAGGGATTCGCGGAATAGATACGGAAGGAGATGAAGATCTGACAGAGATGAATATCGAAGAAGAGAGCAGGATGTGACGTTCTTTCTCCTCTTCCTTCCTGTTCTCCTCTCTCTCTCTCGCTCTCTCGCTCTCTATTTCGTAAATACAATGATCGCAAACGACGACCGAGAGAGAGAGAGCAGATACGCCACGTATTCAAATACAATACCGACAGTCTGGCAAGTCGGCAGTTCGGCGAATGAGGCTGCAGAGTGGCAGAAGCTACCCCTAAACGACCTCTCCTATTAACAAGCGCGCGCTCGCGCGGTTAGGACACGTCTCTCGAAAGACAGCGCTTCAAAGCATCGCTAGCTACCCACCCATCCCGCCAACTCGTCTTTCTCTCCACGACTTCGCGGCTGCCACTTCCTCTGTGTCGACTTCCTCATTCTCTCGGCGCATCCGCGGGCGGTAGGCTTCAGAACGTCGAAAATCCATACATCCCTCGTCTTTGGGTCTAAGGGAGTTAGATAATCTCGGCTTTGTAATCTTCGTCCCCAACTCCTACGCTGTCTTAGCTCTCTCTTTCTCTCCTCTCCTCTCCTCCCTCTCTTTCTCTCATACACACACACACACACACACACACACACGCTCGCTCGCTCACTCACTCTCTCTGCCGTTTCACACGGTTCTCGACTTGGATTCTCCTCGCTGAATTGTCTTACGCCTTCGAGGGATGAAATTAGCATTCCACGCGTCCTCGCTCGCTCGAAACACGTTTGTGAGGTACTCTGTATTATCGAAACTGTCGATGTCATCTCGCAATGCGCCGTTAACTAATTATCTGTTACCGATGATAATAATGGTGATAATACTGATTACGTGGACGTAATCGAGTACCTGTGGTGTATGTGGGTGTGGGTATGCTTCCGATCAAATTAATTCCGCACGTTAGCTCTGAACACATAGCGCTTTATCCTATCAAATCGCATGCGGTAATCAGGCTCAATAGTTCGGAATACATGTCCTCGTCACAAAACGCCACTTATGAGAACATTAATACAATAGCATTGTATTTTTTTGCTTATTGTGTTTCAGATATTCTCCGAGGTCAGTGTCATGTTCAGCATTGGCGGCAGATATTACACGGGTGATCCTATCGTGTATTCCTATATGGAGGACAAAATCTTTGAGCAACCAAGAAATGTCACAGTCAAGTTACACCACCGAATCGGCAAGTTCGTCAAATTGAAATTCAAGTTCGCCTTGCGATGGATTATGATCAGCGAAATTACCTTTGACTCCGGTGAGTTGTATAACGCTCGGCTTCTGCAATTTTCTCTACTTTCCACTTCTATTTGCCTTCGGAGTTCGAATAGAAAGTTCGAAGTCGTGACAACACGTTTATCGAATTGTGTATGTATAACCAGACGCGATTTCTTTGAGAAGAGCGTAATGTTCGAAACTTTTTCCGCGCATAAAACTTAATGAATGCAGAATTAAAGAATCTAATAAGAAAATATTTTAAATATATATACCGAGACAATAATATATTGAAAATATTAATACTATTATAGACAATTTTAGAAAATGGAATGATTTACGAGATTTATTATGTTGCTAACGTATATCTGTATTACTGCTTTACATTTTCAATTAATAAACGTCATCAAAGTTAACACCAGAAAATGCCGTATTCAGCAGCACGTGTTTATACCGTGTTGCAGACATTGCTCACGGTAACTTCACTCCAGAAACGCCGCCCACGACCGAAGCTCCGCGATTGCGGGATAGAACTTTGACTCGCGACAATCCGTTGCAAGCCGAAGTTCCGGTAGCTAAGCAGGACGATCCGACTTACATGGCTGTGATCATTGGCGTCTTGACCGTCGTAATTCTGCTGCTGGCGGTAGCCATATTCCTAATAGTCACGCGTCACAGACAGCGTAAGAACTTTGCCAGTCCTCTGGGCGCCAAGAGCGCGATTCCGACGGGCAATCATCAGCATCTGTCGCCAGAATCCGCGTACGGCACCACGGAGAAGGATCCCTCCTTGATGACCTACCGGGTCGAGGAACTCGACGACCGGTACGCCGGTACGAAGCTCACGACCCTACCGCGAGATCTCAATGATCGTCTTTTGGGCGATGTCAGGCTTGACGAGTACCAGGAACCCTTCCATGAGAACAAGTATCGAGAATCTCCTCATGCGGCGTACTACGGATACAGCACGGTTGTTGTAGACAACAAGGACCTTCATGACAACGTCGAACAGTCTGGTGAGTCGAGTTCCTTGAACTTCTTCAGCATGGCCGAGGTGCTTCAAAGTACAAATACGAGATAGACGAAATAGTTCAACTGTACCGCGCGTTATTTAATAACCCTTTGTACCACGTATGTCTCAACTACAAATTCAGCATGAGTCGCAATCGTCAAATTTAGCAAACACGTAATAATAAATATTTCGCCTGATAAAAGGGCGTTTTAATCGCAGGGCAGTGAAAACAAATATTTTTTGCACAGATGCCACGTATGATTATGCAGTACCAATGCCTGTGCCTAGTGTAAGCAGCGATCAGGATAGCGTATTCTCGAAATCGTCCTCCAGGGGTAGCGCAAAGGTGAGATGTAAAAGCATAATATAAATTTGTCGCATTAAAATCTCTTCAATTGATGAAATTACGAATCTTTCACATTTAATTTGACATAACTCGAGTTTCTCGTAAAAATGAAAAAAAAAAAACAAAATATTATCGATATCCTTTATAATTATTCACAAAGTAATCAATTACAAATATTAGAAATTAAAGATTAGAAACTTTTGTTTTTCCTAATTATTCTTGAAACGAAAATATTTTTTATGAAACGTGTTTACTGGACACACGAAGGCGTTTTATATACTTTTCCGATGCATTAGGCGTGCTTGCAGAGCTTTTTTCCGCCGCCTCCGCCTCCGATGAGCGCACCACCTCTTCGAGGTTCCAACAACTTGACGTACTCGAATCCACCGAGTCCGGAACCAGTTTGCGAGCGTGAGCGCAGAAGTAGCAAGCGCCGCGAGCACTCCTTGCACAGATACGCGTAAGGACTTCTCGCAACCCGCAGGATATTCACGGAAAGCGAAAGGATCGAAGGTATGATGGATTCTTCGTTTCTTCAAGCAACGAGATTGCGTGATTGAATGAACCCTCCGGCACTGGTTCACCTTCCAGAACTCTGTTCTATTTCGTGTTCCAACAATAATTCTTTAATATTTGTAACATTACGCTAATTCGAAATTTATATTTAAATAATAATATTTTTGCTTCTTTTCGCGCTAGAAAAAGATATACTTTTCATTGATCCAATTTCTTGTTTTATTCTGCTTTTGTCCAATAATTATTCATGAGTGTGCTATTTTATCAACTTCGTGATCAAATTAAACTGTCGTCTTGTATGACTAATTTCTTCTCTTTGTAAGAAAATGCTTATAGAATTAAATTATTCACACGTATACATACGTGGTCCTGAATTTTACAAATCCATTCTACACGCTTTACTCCGTACGCGTGTTTTACAATATTTATACGGAGGGAAGGAACGTAAGCATGGAGCAGAGTACAATAGCTCCAGTGCCGTGAGGATGCTGTGAGAACACGCCCGTTGTTAATCCCAAGGTAAAGGCCGGTGGCAAAAGTAACACGTTGTATATTTCGAAGTAAACGCTGTGAGCGACCGCGCGGCGAAAGGGGTCGTAATCCTGCTTGTTACAACGACGATATTTTTCCCCCGAGTTTAGCGCATCGCGAGAAAAAAAAATTAACGACGCGATCGCAGCGCGGTCGCGTCCGTCGCGAAACAGACCTTCTTCTCGACGAGCACTGCCATCGACGAATTACGAATTTTCGAACATATTAATTGTAGGCGCAATCTCGAGCAATCACGTCTTTTAAAGAGATTCGACCTACACGATTTCTACTGATAAGTATAATCTCGTAATCGAAGTTGTATTAAATTGGCATATCAGTTTTTTAATGGTAAAGTGACCTCGTGCAAACGACTCTTCCCGAGATTCGCCCGCAAGATCTGCACAAAAGTCTGTAAGAAATCACACACTAAAAAATATCAGTGTGGATTTAATGTCATGCAGTATTTATATAATGATCACTTTAATATTATGTAATAACCCCTGATATTAATGTAACGTGTGGATATAACACCACATGATGTGGATTTAACATCATGGATTTTAAATCCATACCGTGATAGTGTTGATATACCATAAATACCAGGGGTTAATATTAATATCAACACGATAAGATTTATAGGTACCACATGGTATTGAATCCATACTGGCATTTCTTTTAGAGTGCAGTACATATATTTCGACGTTTTCAAACGTCCATGGTTTTCAGATTATTCATTGAGAGTCAAATCTCAGCATCCGTCGCGTTTCAGCGTCTCACACTGCCAAATCTTTTCATAAACTCGAAGTGGAATTTCGTAAACGAGATGTAACTTGTGACGTTGCAAAATGCCACTTCCGCCTGTTAATCTCTTCGAACGGCATCAGGCAAACGATGTGTAACCGTTACAAGGAATATACACATGTCAACGTGTGCGGACGAATTTCCAAGGAAGAGTCGCGTTAATGATTTGGTCTGTTCGGCGCGCATGTGCAACAAGATCGAGCTCGCTATCGATCCAAGAGGAACGCGTGGTAACCAGGGGAAAAAAAACGACCGGGGCGGATGAGATATTTATCCGATGGCGCGATCGTCACGTCGGGTCGAAGAGATAATTAATTACCGGCTTGATGGAATAAGCGGGCGTTTCAATTATTCGCGCGCATGAACGAACGCCAGGCGACGCGACGCTTGACATCAGGAGGAAAAAGCCGCGATGAGATCGACGTAACGATATTTAAAATGGACGAACGATAGCGAGCTTCGATCCCGCCTCACACAAGACTGATGTCATATAAATAATTCAGTAACCCGACTTGCGCCATGCACGCGTACGTCATATTATTTATTGTCCCGTGACGGATTTTTAATTTATATATACATATATATACATACGAAAAAATAAAAAAATATATATATATACAAAAAAGGTAAAATACGTATTATCGTATGACGACGAATTTTAAGCATATAATAGATTATATAAGTCCAATTAACTTTATTTCTCTATCTCTACCGACATCGCCTTCATGCAACGAGGAGAATCGAGAATTACCAGCGTTAAGAAACCGACAATACAGGGATGAGACAACAATAACTACATGTGTACGTGTAATTGAACAAAAGAGGAAAAAAAAACGTAGAGAGATTCGGGATATCGGGTGCGCAAGGATGAGAGAGACCCTCGACCATATTGTGATATATAATGAAAAAGAGCCCGGCTCTCGCGAGTAACATATATATAGGCACGTTATATGCTTAAGCGTGCCTTGCGCGGTGGAGCTCTCCCTTGAATTTCACCCTGAAAGAGCAGCCGTAAAGTGCACCGACTCTCTTTCTCTCTCCTAGGTCGACGAATGGCTGTGTGCACCTGTGTGCGCGGTGCGAAATTTATTACCGGTTTAAATATCTGACGTGGAACGTGGCATGAAATTTAAGGCTCGTTCGGCGCTTTTACCGCGAGTCGTTCAAATAGTTCTCCCGTACGATTATTTGATCGTCCATTGACCGCTGCACTTTCTTTGATTACCGATCGTAATCTATTAAGCTCAATTTTTCTCTCATTTCATCAAATCGGTCTCTACGACATCATTTCGAGTCCCGCTCTTGCAATCATATGTCCTGAGACCGAACGCGATACTAATTGACATTCCGCTATTTTTATCCGAACAATGATCCGAGTGATGTTCGCGCACGTATCGGTTTTTCGATTAAGCGTGAGACAGTTTGGCTCGTCGAGGAGAAATTTAATCGAGCGTTCCCCCGCGCAGGTCGCGCCCTTTCGCGGCAAGAGCGGCGCGTAGCGTCTACAACGATTGGAACATTGCTATGTATATTTAGTGTTTAATCGATATCGTCGCCACGTAGGATGTTAGGAAATTTAAAGAGAAAACTAACAGTGACAGCTTCGAACGCTTCTCGAGTGTAAATATTAACCGTTAGGGACCTCGTACATATACACACACTTTCTTCAAGCGCCTTAAGTTGGGGGGGCACCAAGCAAATAATTTCGTCGCAATAATAATCGTCGTCTTTTAGGAGCGGGAGATATCACGTACAAGCGGTTATCGTTATCGTAACAGAGCGACGACGGACAAAATGATCCGCGTCGCCATCAAGGTCCACGGGAGCTCGATCTTCGATTTCGCCGCTTTTAAGGCCGAGACCGACGCGCGATCGTGCTCGCCGGAGTTTCCTCTTCGTCGACGGTTCTCGATAATTTTCTCGCTCAACGATCACCGTGATCGATTCGCCGAGCTATCGTTACCACGACACGGAAAATTCGAGTACCTTGAACCCTCTCTCGTACTTCCAGCCGCTGACAGTCCGCTCCTGGCAATAATCGTCAATTTTGTCTCAAGCGAACATGAACGTGCACGTGCGCGCTCCGCGTGACGCACGTCACGAGCGAGCTAGATCAGTAATCGGTAAGAACGAGAGAAAGACAGCGAGATAGCGGAAAGTTAGCTTGTGTAAAAAGAAGTTGCGCGAGTTAAGGGAGATCCTCTCCCCGACGAAGGAAACGATAAAGATGACGAAGGAAGACACTTTCGTATCTGCTCACGGCGTACTTCGTACGGGATATTTTATATCTCTTTTATACTTGTATGAAACCGCACAAGCTGCCGACAGTGCCAGTTAATATCCTCTATTACGACGTGTGAGACTGTTCTCTAGTATCATCTGTAATTTTCTCGCCGTTTTTTCATAACTTCTCATTAACATTTTTATACTTTTATATGGTGTTGTTACTTTTGGTTTAACCATCTAACTGCAATCATATTTTTACTTTCTCCGTCCAGCCCAAGTTTTTTCTAGTATTCTAGGCTTTCAAAAAATGTGGAAAAATTCAACTACTTTTCAATATCTCTATTATATACTTAAAGGGTAATCTGTATTATACACTTAACTTAAGAAAAAGATACTTAATTTATTTACGAGAAACATATATTTATTTCACTAAAATAAATATTTATTTTAAGCGAAATAAAATTTTATACTTAACAAATAAGTCATTTATATTATTTTTTTTACAATTAATGAAATATGTTTCACAAAAAATGTATGTTTCATTATCACAATCAAATTTTTTCATAACTAATAAATATCGAAGAAAACGTCGTAAGTAACATTTACTTGGACATTTTTCTCTCAGTGTTAAATAATTTTTTAACAAGTTATTTTGAAAAGAGACACCGAGCTCTGTCCTCCTTCATTCCGGAGAAATTTAAAGATAAAATTTCACTTATGCCAGAAAAGACCTAAATTGCAGATGGAAGGTTAATATTACCGTGACACGTTTATGTCAAACTTAACACTTTTTGTAAATTACTCTAAGCTAAAAAGAAGTTTCTCTAGTCTATTGCTCTCTAATATAAAACAACCGAACAGTGAGAATGGCGATTGCTAAAGACAATGCGTGCAGATTATCCAGACTCTCGAGTAGCATCAACGTACAACAAAGATCCCTCGGGGACATAAATAATGGCATCTATAGTACCAACCGGCCGATCCGTTAGAAACTAGTTCGAGCAGAACCGGATACCATTATCTACATCCTAGGAGTCAAATTGGACATGGTCATAATTTCGAGTTATTCTCGTCAGCAATGAGAAGCGTTAATAATCTCGGGGGCTTAAAGGGGATTCGTTCTTGCGGATCGCGCGCGCATGTTATACAACTAATTCTTATCGCCGCTCTCATAGTATCGGAACGGAGATAGCACTGTCTTGGCATCGTACGGGTTCCTTGCCCTCGATATACGTATGTACTTTTACGCCAGTCGTAAGTTTTCTTCCGGCCGCTATGTCGAGGGCGATACAACGATACGAGCACGGCCCGCCGATATAACCGAGATACGACATGATCGGTTCTGCATCGGTACGTACAATGTGCACAGGAACACGGCGCAGCCGGTGCGACCGGGGAAAAGTCTCGGGTATAAATCACGCATGCAGCCCTTTTTCTATCTGACATGAGAAATGCGGGAAGAAGCTCCGGTTGAACCGACGACACGGGGTCCGACGGAGCGCGCGGCAGACGGAAAGAGGGGAAACTGGCCCATCTTTTATACGACGACACGTAAGTGCGTGCGCGTACATGCGACTCTACAAGGAAGTATGAAAAAAGAAATGGACCAACCCAAGAGGTCGTTTGATCGATCGACCTTCGGAGCTGCATTATGCTCGCGGGTACATCGCAATTAATACGAAACGTGCCGAGAGAAACTGCATAAAAATTTATTTACATGATTCTCCTTAATTAACCAGACGGCAAGTTTCATAAAATAAATTGAGGTAATAATCTTTTTCCTCATATTTATGCTAAAAATACTTTTAATTAATGTATATGATAAGATCACTGACGCTACTTATTATCTCGCAATTCTCATGAAGATAATAATTCTTGTACGTATTACTACGACATTTACGATTGCACGATGAGTTCGGCCACGTACATGATTTCTGTACGAGATACTCGTCTAGAGCGGACACCGTGTACATAAAAGATCGATCGTGAAATACCTCGCGTCTGGCTGTACTGTACTGTATTGTAGAAAGTCGAAGAAAGCATGGTGAGCAGATACGACGACGACAATGACAACGATGATGGTTTATCAATAGATTTAGCACGAGCGATAATAGGAAACTTTCCGCCACCCCGAAGGTATTAAATGCGCCGCATAATCTCTCGATGTATATAGCGACTGTAATTTATACATACATATGTGTAAACGTATTATAAATACGCCCGTCGATGCGCGGGAGCGACCATTTGTATATATCTGTATTATATAATGTAAACGACGAGTACGGAGGGACGGTACCATTGTGAGTGTAATTATATTGATCAATAGCATAACGCGAGTACCGGATGCATATTTGATATTTGTGTGCCTGTATCCTTTTGTATGCTATCGAGATAGATAAAAACAAAACTATACATATTATATTATATTAATTGCGACGTAGGCGACTACGAGGTGTGTAACGTAAACGCATACAGTACACGAACAACAAGAATACATACACGCATGCGTACACAAAGTCATACACACAGATTCGTCGGGTTAATTGGCCGACGAATAAAATAAAACTTTTAGCGAAGCGAAAATGACTTTACGAGATTTTTTTTATAACCTTGGAAAAATCATCTTATCCTCTTATTTTATCGAGATTTCTTGCTAATCTAAGAGAAAATATAGTACCTATAATCCTATCCAATACCTTTCTGAAAAAACTGCTATATCAATATCGTGTGTTAGCCTTGATTACGAGAATAATTATTTTAGTCAGTTTCAATAATTGCGTTATCGCGTATAAGTACAATAAAAAAAATCTCAGACTGCAGCGGATATTGAGGACCAATTATCTAGATAATTGCAGAATAATCCAATGAACAATTCGTTTAATTGGAAATCTCCGGAGATTCCATAAATACTCTTTAATCTTCATAAATGAATATCCATTTGAAGGTACGAGGTATTGCATACTTAAAGTCAACTGGGAATCTGTTTATTAGCTGTAAAGTGATTTATACCTCTAGAGTTCTGAAAATTCAGATTTATAAACAATAATGTATTTCAAACTATTAAAAAGTATGGACTAGATTAAAAATTTTTATAGATATTAGATATAAACAAATTGTAAATTTTTAATTTAGTTTGGATCACAATATAGTTATGCAATAACTCGTGTGAGAAGTTTAAGGACTATATTCAAAATTTTTACGAATATTATATATAATAAATAAATTATAATAACAAAATTTAGTTTTGATCATCACGTGAAAAGTTTAGCTTTTCGTTTTTTCTTTTTAGTTTTAATTAACATATTTTTACGTAACTTCTCAATATTAATATCAATTAATTTCTATTCTTAAATTGGATTAATTTTTAAAGGCATTATTGTTTTAGTAATGGGTACGCACAAATATACATGGTAAAAACTTTTATATTAGAGGTGTTACAAACTCTGCCTAACGTACCCACGTACAGGTCACGTCACGCTGGGCTTTCGCAGTGTCTGTCGTCCTTTCATCGTACTAATTTGGCACCGTCAACGACGTCATTTGTCATTCTAATGGCTAGAACGACGACCGCGTTTTTAATGACTCGAGGGTGAAAGCGGCACTCTGTGCGTTCCCTTCCATTTC
>NW_017300244.1:783876-794086 GCF_001594075.2 Trachymyrmex cornetzi
CCCTTCCTCATCCGTTCAACCATTTTCTTTCGAGAAAACGTAATGTAAAGCCGAGAAAGAAACTCGTGCCTCTTTCCCCTCCTTATTCTTTCTCTTTGTATATACACTCTTCTTTCAGTAAGTTCGTATTTTGTCTAGCCAGTATCTCTTAAAGCGTAGATGCATAAAAGCACCATTTTGCCAATGTATTTCTTCGTCTATAATACTATTTCACAAGATTGCAACCTTAGCGTTTTATCTTATTCTCATGAATTCTTTTAAAGAAACGTGTTTTACAAATATATCTATCTTCTCCAAAAAAGATATAATACACAAGAATATACATTTGTTATTTGTACTTTAGTAAAGTAATACGTATATAAATAAATAATATAAATTACAATAAGATCGTCGATATTGCAGTTATAAATGTAAGTATTTTCAAAATGTTAAGCATGCTTTTAATTGAACATTTCACAAAATTTATGTACCTTTGGTTCATTTTTTTTCTTTTTTTTATTTTTTATTATACCACAAATATTTAGCAGGTTTTTTATGTTCTAAAATAATATGGCAATACTTCAAGAAATTCTAACACATTTAAAATAGGTAAACGGACGATTTTTCAGAAAATTTAGCTGCTATTAGGGGAAGAATAGATACAACCGAGCCCTTTACGTGAGCAAGAAAAAAGCAAGGTAGGTTCGCTAATGCGCTTCCTGAAAAAGCCCTTGTAACCACTGATTACTATTTCTCATCCATCAAAGCGTTACCACGTAAGTGTTGCAAATACAGTCTTGCCCTCGAAAATATTGCTGCGTCACATTCGAAACTATGGTCAAATCTTACGCAAGGGGTGGCACGCATGGAGGAGTTCCTTTGTGCCCCGTCGCGTCGTGTTCCGCACTGGCGCCGCAGTTATCGCCCGCCCTAATTTGGGTCTCGATTAGGTGTTCACCTACCACTTACGAAGTTGGCGAAGTACGGGCACCTTTGTGCGCAGGGACGTGCATACATTATCATTCACGTTCGCAAAAAAGAACATCAGTAAGCGTTGGTTTACTACTTCGTTCGCACGTAACAAAATTTATAAGTTGTAGACGACTATCTGAAAAGGACTTGATACTGGACGTTTTCCAAGCAAGGACACAGGGTAACACAATGAATCCTTGTTTTTTGAATATTGATGAACAAGGATGTAATGATTCACTGTATTATATTGTGTTCTTGCTGAAAAACGTCCACTATCTTCATCATTCCAAATACAATTTCAGTACCGAATTAAACGGTGATAATCATGCAAGCGAATTTCCGTTCGAAATTTGAATGTCCAATTCACGATACGACAATTGTTTTCACTGCATCTCATAACTCGGAAAGCAATTGTGTCAACCACGACTCTCATAACTCCGCTACCTTTGAAAGCTGTGATAATTGTTTGTAATCACACATTGTGATTAGGAGAGAAATTTTGATGACAGGCTCAAGCATGACGATATATTCTGGCGGTTGTCGCCACGATAAACCAGCGGTTTGTTGTAGCCGTAGGCTAGTAGGTAGCTGTGTCGAAGTAAATCCATCCCTGACGTCGGCCACGGCGGAACTTTACCGACCGGATGCCGACCATGGGGTTCAACAATCGCGTGCTCCTGGAATTCTGTGCGTGTGGGTGCGTGAGGGACGTACATGGAACTACGAAATCACGGGGTTCGACGCATAATGTACGACGTGAACACAATTTGTGCCACGGTACCTGAAATTCGCCTAGGACTCTGAATTATGAGGAGGGATAAGCTTTACTACGCAACCATGCTCTGAGGTCAATTTCGTACACCACATTTTATCGATCCGTCGACACTGCCGGGGTCAGAACGATTAGAATACAGACCGAAGCTGCTTCGCAAGCAATTAAACGATAAACGAGCAAGTGCTTACAGTGGGAACGTAAAAAAAGGGAAGTATCAATTACGCCTCGTAACATGAAAGGGTAGAAGATTAAGAGGCTTAGCCTCACATCGTGTGAGCTTTAAAGACATTAATCGCCAACTCGGAGCCGCACGATCCTTTAATCTGCCGCCGTTTTATCCGAGTATTAAAATCCAGATCGCGTAAAATTTGTGAGAATAAATCCTGGCCTATCTGCCTAACAATTATGCAAATAATATCGTAAATTTGTTTTCTAATATCAGAAAACTAATCACATAGTCACAAATTGCAAACACAATCAATTTGCACCTGTTAAAAATGTATCAAATGTAGTTCTTTTTCTTTATCATATCATAAATATATAATTATTAGTCTAGCCTGTATTCTTAATAGGTGGACATGTTGGCACGAGATACTTTCTATTTAGTGACACAAGTCGACAAACATCGTTTTATCTTTCTTGACACTCAAAGAGTAACAAAGACAAAGAACACTTGTATCGACTTGTGTTAATTAATGAAAAACATCCACGCTATATGTACGCATATTAGCATGTTAGGATTACCCAATAAAGAAGGTAAAAGGTGGCACCATTTTCGTCGCGAGTATCTACGAGGAAACATTGGATGTTCGCGTTTAGCAGGTGCGCAATCTTAGTCCTTCAGAAGGCTCGTTGAGAAAAATGGACGACAATTCGAAGCAGACGGTGCCTGAGCGGAGGCGCCAGCAATTCTTTACGCGACGTGTCGGTGTCAAGAGGTATCGAGTGTCAAATGGGCAAGTCCAAGACAAATATTCTCATCGCTGGAGCAGGATGCGTTGAAACTCGTCGTTGTCGCCTTCAATGGATCGTTAATGCCTCGCGTTCGCGCGAGCTCTCGCTCGCATCTTTATTTTTGTCTTCGCAAAATTGTCAGAAGGAAGTTCTCGCAAGCCGCGTAAGCCCCGGTATCACGATATTCCACTGCCGAGGTATATCGCGTACGCGCGGCACGTTTTCAAAGCCGCCAAATTGCCCGGCAAATTCATAATAGCTTTTATAATTGGGAAGACAGCGCGCAGCCGCCCGCAGACGATTTATTCTCGGGTGAAGTTGAACCCACAAGCGCGCGTTGATCCCCCGCGCGTCTTATTCGACGAAGCCTGAATAAAGTGGGGAGAATAGAGCTGGTGGAATACGCATGACGAGAATTTCATATCGCGATATTGTCAACCATTTTGCAAATCACATTTAAGAATTAACAGAAGGATTGGATGTAGGTGTACAGAATTTATGATGTAAATCATTTTACGTAGTTCGGAGAGAATCTTCCTGAAGATTAATTTACTGTTAACCCAATTAATTATTAATTTACTATTATTATTTCAACTCTATTGAACATATTTCTAATTCTTTTTAAGAATAAACTGACTTTTGCATTTAATTATTGCGGAAATTCGCAAATTTCTCCTTATCTATATTTTATCATATATTTATTATTACATTTTTTTCTGTCCAATCATATACTGATATATTAATCTCTGTTCTCATATTCATTTTGTATTTTGTATGTACAAGCGACGGCGTATGGTACACCAGCTTTGCGTGTATTTTTGTTTTTTCTACTTCGCTTTCTAGTGTTCTGAGTTATGATATATACTGATATATACATTGTCAATACTGAAAATCTATAATGCACGTTATGTACACTGTAGATCTTCAATACTGGCAGTGTATATCGAAAATGGCTTATATTGTGTGGTTAAGTTTCTTTTCTTTAGAATCTTTCATTCTTTCTATAGCTGGCTCTATCTTAGATGTATGTCTCAAGTCGAATTTGTGTAAAGATTATAAATTTTGTCAGTAAATTCACTAAATAGCGAGTAAAGAATTAAAATGAAGAAAGTCATTTCATTTCTGATTCTATCCAAGCGAATAAAATTAAATTCTTAATTATTTAATTAACTATCTTGGTAGCAAAAAAATTAAAATTTGTTTAAATAAGAAAAATTCATAACGTACTCTCATTCATGATGGAAAATTATTGTAGAACATGAACCTATTTAATGAATATATCAATCTTATAACTATACGTAAGGAGAATCGTAATAAACCCGAACTTTCAGTTCATCTCAAAGATGCTAGTGAAATGTATATGACACGAATGCACTCTCGCAGACATAAAGCGCGAGTGGATATGGCACAAACAAGAGATCCCCGCGACATCCCTTCATCGTCCCGCCCGATCTTCGATGTCCCGACCTTCCTGGCGATGACATCTAGGGCTCAGCCACGAGGAGATCCGATGAAATCGAACCGACGAGCTAATCCTCTCCAAACCACTTCGCGAGTTGTGCCGGGACGGTTTGTACTCGAAAATGACGTCGCGACGTCGCGATCGAATTGGCCAGCTGAATTACGCTCGGGCAGACAAGGGTCGACAATAACAATCCTTTTAATCGCCGATCGCACATGATGGCCCGCGTGGGATCATGCCTGCTCTTCATCCCGACGACCGGATGACGAAGCCTGAAGTGACTGTCGTACAAATGCGCAATCGTGTTTTAGTGATGCACTTTTACGCAACAACTGCAAGCATTCAATTGCAGGCACTTTGCTCTAGGCTCGATTACATAATTGATCAATTTGGATCCCCACTGTGATAATGAGCGTTCACTTTATTACGCATACTCAGAGGCATTAGCTTTTTGTCTCTTCATTGTTTCTGTTACGTATTCGTGTGCATCCGGCTTATGTAAAAGATTGCGTGAAAAGCTTAGACGGTTCTTCAATCAAAGGAAAAGAAAAACCAAATCGAAAAGTATTTATTAGAAATAATATAAATGCAATACTTATTATACATCGTTTCCTGTGTGTGTGGTGACTTTATTATATATTATTATGATATGAATTTGGACCGATGAGAATAAATCTAATTAAATGAATCCTATATTCGGTCAAAGCAGATTTTAGTACTTGAATATTTCTGTATAAATTTATATACATATCTGATTGTACAAATCGCGCGTCGAAAACTTTCGATTTGAAACGCAATCACGAACCAGAGTAATAATATTACTTATTAAATTAATAATTTAATAATTTTTTATGCTAATAAGCATCTTTATAAGAATATTATTAATTTAATATTAATGAGAATTTTTAATCTCATTAACATCAGATTATTAACATTTTGCTCATGATTGAGTTTAAGACCGAAACAGATTTCGGTGCGCGGTTTCCACAGAATCAGATATATAAATATATATATATTATATATATAATATACATATATATATTATATATACATATATAAATTCACACAATAATATTTAAGCACCGAGATTTGCTCTAACCGATATATAGGATTTCTCTTATTTAATTAGATTTATTATATACGTCTCTCTTAAGTGATAAAATCGTATTGAGCACCAAGTTAAATTATATTACTTTGTTGTTGCAAAGTTTTATTAATAGGGACAATTACCAAGTGCAACTGTGCAGAGAGAAACATTTGTACAATGACCGCAACGATTGTGTCGCATCTGTCTGTGGATACTTTGTTGCGTATGCTCGACTATAATTGATCAATTGCCGCAGTAATGAGCAGCTATTTGATTATCCGCTCTCGATAGTATTATGTCCTTCCTTTCAACAGTTTATTATCGATATAACATTGGATATTCAGTTAATTCTGTAACCAATATTTATTTTGCTATCATTAATTGTTAATATGCGATTGTCCCATAATATGATATTATCATTGTAGAGAGAAACACAATTGATTTATTAACAAGAAATTTTAGAAGTTTAAAAATATTTTTAATAACAAATTTTGAACGCTGTAATTATTTTACACCATGGAAATATAAACATAATTTTAATTTACACAATCGCACAAATTTTTCATCAACGATATCACTGTAATTTAATAAAACATTTTTTTAATATGATAGAATCTCTGCTGTATTAGTTTGACGTATTGCCCGGAAATATAAAATAATTAAAAACGGGACAGACGTCAAAACAAACGCTAAAAAAATAAAGTGGTTTTAAAAAATATGTCTACCTGATATATTGAATTGATAGCAGAATTTTACAAGCTCGCTTTATCTCGATTTAATTTATAAAAAGTTATTTATGTACGAATGCAACTTGTAAAATTATTATTATTTGGTAATCATTATTATTTCAATTATTGACTTTCAGCAGTCATTTGTTTATTGTTTGCAAACACGAATCTTATTAGACTTTGATAATTTGTACTTGTAATTCCAAACGCGAGATGATAATTTTATTTAAATTTCTTACTCAATAATATATATATATATATATGTGGTGTGTGTGTGTGAAGAGGCTGCAAAAGGCGCGAGTTTTTTTTTTACAAAATACGAGAAAATATTTTTAATTTCGCCACAAGAACTCGACTCTTCCTCCGCGAATTGAATCGAGGTATTCCTTAAACTAAAAATAAAGAGAAACGTGGATCGTGTTTTACAATTGTTTACCACGAAAGGGATGCCTCCCTAGATCTTATGAATTCTTTAGATTCCAATGGAAGAGGAGGGATGGAAGCAATCTAGCGGGGAAGAGAAACAGCGCGAAGTTTATCTCGGTTTATCCGAGGCTACCGTTGTAAAATTCAACGTTGCCGGTATCGAAGGTAGGTACCGAATTCAACTCTGTGTTTCGGATAATTCGAGAAGTCGCGTCACGTAGCATCAGTGTAAACTAACGAAGATATACGAAGACCTGTCGCCGTGTACGAAATAAGTCGAAAAATATAACTCTTATGGTTAGAAAATCGTTTCAAAAAATCGTTTAGAAAAATGAACCGTTATTTTTGGGGGATATTTTTTTGAAATATTTTTTTCACGCACATACATTTCCTTTTCTTTCTTTACTATAAAACTATCATAAATTCAATAAAAGTAACTTAAATTTCTATTTAATTTAATGTAGAAATAAGTGTATAAAATTCGAGAGTTTGGTCACGAGGGTTTAATAAGGGATTTTAATTTATTCTGTATATGCATCGATAAACTTTACTTCATTATCATATTTCGCAAAGAATACAACGTGCAACGTACATCCTTACAGTGCAGCGCCCAGAAAAGAACACCAGGTATCGTGTATTCCGATGTATGTCCGTCACGTAACGCAAGGTTACGACGAAAATTTCGCGCGAAATTTTCTGCGAAGCGCGTCTGCCTGTTGGCTGTCGGTGCTTTTGATATCGTCAGCGTCGAGACTTGCCAAAGTTCCTTTCGCGCAGGCCGGATACATCGTTATGTACGCGGACACGTAGCGGGAAATCGCGTAGACGCCGGAGGGGGCACGCGCAGCATCCGGTGCCCAGGGTGCATACGTGCGCGCGCGCGAACGTGCGTGTCTGAGTATACGCAAAACAATGCAGACAGCCATCGCCATATATTATTCATCGAACAAAGGGCGAGCGCTGGAACAGCGGGTAAGGCGCGAAGGAAATAAGTTGTCACCTCCAGCTGCTGGTGCACCGGACTCTGTCATGTGACAGGCCGCGATACGTGTTCGCTCTTTTCACTCTTGAGCGAACGCGTCACTGTCCCAAGACGTATCGCGAAATGTCTTCTCGCAGATCGATGAGAACTTACCTCACGATGCAGGAAAAATGCAGGGAAGAGAACAGCTGGGAAAGTCGCAGCTCTCTTTGCGACCTCATACTTTGTTAAAAGTTACCGTTTTAAATCCCATTCGACATAACATATAAATGAAGGTAAATATTATATAAACATGTAAGTATGTAGCAGCGTGACACATAAGTTCATGAAACAAATAATGTGTGACTCTAGGTGACACTGTTCCTCATCGTTGATGCAATTTTCTTGTAGCATACGGATTAACCGAACAAAATTAGAGAGAAACAAGGTAATTATCATATCGTTTCTTCCGAGATTAGACGGAGACTTTCCGCATTATGCTTGCCTCGTCGAAGATAAAGACAAAGAGTGGAACCAGTTAAGGAGGGCTGTTACGCTTCACGGGCCATCGAACTTTATGGGAAGACGCGAATGAATCGTGGGAATATCTAAATGCGGTGGATTTAACGCCCCCGGGACTATTTCCCGTGGGCAAATAGATCGCAAACATCGACGGCTCTAAAACGAATTATGACTCTTGTTTGTAACCAATAAAAATTTTAAGATGCTTTCCGAAATTGCGGTGTTCCGTACATCGAAAACTTTAACGACGTCTTCGGCTAATGCGTATCTCAATATCGTAATTTTGAACTGTTCGCTCATCGCGCCCTGGAATCGTTGTTTAAGAACAATCCTCATTATGTTGCGTCGTTACGGTGCGTTCCATTATTCGCTATTAAATTTCAATATTATTGCTCACCATATATACTTTGCTAAAGCCGATCGAATTTCACAAGCGAAGCAATTATCATCACTTATATATAATCGTTGCAAACTTCCCATCGACCCCTATTACTTTTAACGGTTAAAGTTACAAACGACCTGCAGGCGATCGTCGGACCGACGCAAATGAAACTGTTAATTAATAATCTAATAAAATGAAGTGCGGTGGGTGCGGGCGCTCAGGACCGACACAGCTGCCGTTGCAGCCATCGGCAGAGATGCCGTTAAGTACTGACACAACCGTAGTGAATTACTGCCGTTTGTAAGTAATAAAAGCTTTAAGGTCCTCGAGCGTTACGACGGTTCGTCGATCAAGAAGCACCTATACATAGGTGCCATTTTAGAGCGATGCGGGAGAAACGGTGTGCTTGAATTATGAATTCATGAATTATAAAATCGACGCGAGCGTTATCGATCTTACGCGTCTCGTCGTTCGTGCCGGCGGCGGCGGCGCGACGTCTCTCTTCCTTGACGTGCGCTTACGCGCTCGTCTCGATTTCATGCAAAGCAGGATCGCCTCGCTAAGTGTTAATGGCTTTAGTCTATGATCTGGGAAGAAGCTGGGATCAGAGATAAGAAGAGGCACAGCATCCCTTTACGACCCGGCGGATTACACACTGATTGGATCAGCTATAAAAAAGAAACGAACGGATCTGTTGTAAAATGATATCGCGTATAACGTGAGCGTGCAAAATTTGATTTCTGGATCTCACGGGGCTGTATACACACGCGAAATATAATTTTTTATCGCCTCCCCCGTTGTAGCATCAGCCCCGTAATTCGATATAAATGACAAATGACATACGACGACGGTACCCATCAAATTGATTAGCAATTTCTTATTGTGCCGGTGCAAACTAATGGCATCGAAGTAATATTGTCGGGGCCCACGCAATTTCACTTACGCGACGAAAATGGTACATGACGGATATAATGCGGTTAGCATTTATTTGAACTTCAGCCGAAGGGTAGTCGCCCCTCGGCTGGTCGATGTTAGTGCGGAAAACGTAAACAGAATTGTAGGGGATAACGGTGCTTACTGAAAAGGATTTATTCGTTCTAAAATTCCTTCGGGCGTTTATTAGTTTCCTGTCACTATATTTTGTATATAGATAATAACTAGTATTTTTATATTATCACACAATAATATTCATAGACTAAAGATGGTTTAAAGCCGAGCGAAAACGTTTGTTTGTCAAGGTATCCTTCATTGTTATATTTATGATGTTTAATTAAAAACACACAATATGAATAATTTGCACACTGTCAACTTCGTTTGACTCTTATATACAACCCCATCATTATTTTCGACATTTATAGGTAATCAGAAATAATATTTTCTTAAGAAATTACTTCTTTCTCTTTCTCCTCCTTTCCCCCCTCTCTCTCTCTCTCTCTCTCTCTCTCTCTATTTAAGTAAAATATATATTCCATTTAATAAGCGGTAGGCATCTTCGTTGGAAGCTATTCATTTAAGGTTACGCGCGAAATGTCTCTGGGTTAATAGCCTGGTTGTGAAGGAAATAAGCTGGCCTCATGCCCTGACATGCTTCCATGATATTAACCAGCCAATTTAATGGGAATACACATCAACTCTGCAAAACCATCAGGATCTACTACGTCAGGTGTTGTTGTAATATTATTATAATATTGCTCGAACCTCCGAAATACCGTTTGTCATTTATAATGATGGCCAGTATAATAATTAAAATTACGTCTTACACAGCTGGCGCTGTTAAATTAATACACGGAGAAATATATTTGAAGTTAAATATGTAACTAATAATAAAATATTGTCATACGCAAGTATTATCATATATCTACAAATACACTGAGAAAAATTTCCAGACTTTATCCGTTTAAAATGTAACAAACGGATATTTCCGATAGATTTTGATCGTATTTATAGGACTATCCGATGAAA
>NW_017300244.1:794193-887790 GCF_001594075.2 Trachymyrmex cornetzi
TTTTAGGACTATCCGATAAAATATTAAGAAAATTTTATCGGATAGTTCTATAAATACGATCAAAATCTATCGGAAATATCCGTTTTGTTACATTTTGAACGGATAAAGTCTGGAAATTTTTCTTAGTATAGTAAATGAAGAGATATGGTAAGTTTAGTTAGTTATATAAGATAATATTCTCGATTAAAACATATATTTTCTCATACAGACATGACTATTTTAATGAAAGTGTCTAATCCAAAAACTTTTTCTTAAATAAAACCTTATTTTTATTACAAAGTCTAATTTTTATCACAGTTAAGAAAGTCAGCTGAGCTAACTGCTTAACTTTGTGATAATGACCTATTATATCGACCCAGTACTAATGAAACTGTTACTCAATCGCAGTTTTTATTCTTTATAGGTCAATGGCGTTGCGAAATCTCACTTCTACTTTGTATTATTTCTCACGGGACGATTAAACTCGGTTGCAACTTTTTCTCTGCATACTTTCTTGTCGTTAATAAGTTCGATTTTTATACCTTAAGTTTGTTTCAAACTTAGCCGTTTCTTGAAATGTATTATTCTTGATTTAATACAAGATACACGATTTTAAAGACTCCCTTCAAAGTGCAGTACTTTTTAATGCATCGCTCTTTGTTCTTCGCGTCAAATATTTACAGCCTCAAAAAATCAAATTGTACGACGTTCAGAAACTCACTCCTGCGGTTTCAGTGTAATACTTTTAGATAAATACCGAAGTATCTCCTCCCACAAGATCAGCAAGTCAGCGGGTGGTGCCGATCTCCAAAAGGGACTCGACAACTAACTCGGAAGGGTCTTTGCGGCTAGTGTCTACGCGAAAGGGCAGGTTAGACAAGTACAGGCGTCAGGAACGAGACGGGACTCTAACTTTTCTATGAACAAGCGGCTGGGGCACCCCCGCGGCGACACTGCGCATAATCTAATTTGTACTTTGGGAACTAAGCGCCACTACCCTCTGTCTTTCTTTCCGTTCTCTCTCTCTTTCTCTCCCCTCTCTCTTTCTTCTTCATCATCTTTACCCTCTCACCCTCTATCTCTCTATTTCTCTCTTGTTCCTTCGACACTTTATACTCCTCTCACAAATACTTCGTTGTACCACATCGTTGCCACCAACAGAAGTCTATGTTGGCATTTCAGACCGACGAGATACTTCCACAACTAACAAACGAACAAATTGCCTGTGGTTGACGAAACAAAGCACCCCATGGACTACCCAGAGAAGCGTTTGACAAGAAGGGTTTGTCTTAGATTTTGAAACGCGCTGCTGGACGCACGTTACCCGCAGTGATTCTCGTCAGATGTAACGACGTCGTCATTATTCGAATGGATTTAAGGTGCCAGTAAAGACAAAGCTGCATGGCAAATATCCATGACCGTGTATAACAGAGTGAAGCAATTTAAACTAGCGGATTTAACTGAGGCATACCCGTTGCATGCAAATTACGATGCCATCAATAATACCCAGTAAAAGGATAATATTTGTATACAATAGTAATTCATTAACTAAAAAATATTATAAACAACAGTTGTTATTTATGAGTATATTAAAATAATATATATTATTTTTTTAATTATTAAAATTTAAAGAACTTAGAAATATAATTATGTTATGCTGCTACGGATAAATTTTTAATAATTCTTTATTAGCGCACAATTATTTGCAACATATAATCGCAGTTAACCAAAAAGTAAGTTTCCTAGCTGTTATAAAAGAGATATTAAACTTGATTTTCTTTTAGTAAAGTAATAAATTAATATAATACGCTGTATCCAATTTATCGACTAGCAATAAGACTACGTTATGTGTATCGTCCTAACGCGATTTCCCTTTCCAACAATTTCATCTTGTAATCCTCGTCACTGGGCTTTGCTCTCGGCTCTTTAATGTCGGCTGTAGTCAAGCATTCACAGATCTTACGATCTACTCTAAAATTAAAACGCTAAGATGAATATGTATGAGTTGTAGCTCAAAGAGATGAGATTTAAATTGCGCTTTTGAGATACATCGCCAATGATTTAATAACAGGTATCAACAAATTCTAGTATCGTGATATTCTCACGCATCTAGTAAATATGTGTTAACATATCTGATAGCATATATGAGTGATAATCATATATAATTTTCATATATTAATCACTCGTTTTATTATATCTTTAGTATCATACCTAAACTAATACAATTAATAATTAAAAATAATAATCTGCATCACACACATACACACACACGCGCGCGCATACGAACATACACAGCGAGAAATAAAATTTCTTTAATTTCAATTGCTAATTTCTTATGTAATATTATAAAGATTGTCAAAATCTATAAAAAAAATAGCTAGAATAAGTCAAAATGATTTTCCTAGACCTCCTAGTATTCGACTGGACCTACATCATTCATTCTCAATCCTGTCATGTTTTAACGACGTCGTTATAATGTCGGAGAAATTCTCTAGGCATAAAAAAAAATAAAGGTTGTTATAAAGATAAAGTGCGCGCATAAATATACATAAATCGTCCCTATCAGATTAATATCTTATAATGTTCGGACTACTGAGAACAAGGTTTCATGTCGCAAATAAGTCCTATTGCTATCTTCACAAACCTAATCCTTCCTAAATAAAAATAAAATATTATTCATTAATAAATATAATTTAAAATTTAACCAATAAAATCTAAATAAAATTTCACCGTAGAAAATCACTAATTGCGTTTAATAAAAAAGGTTGATAATATAAATAACAATTAAGACACATTTTATTTTGTATAACTTTTGTATAACTTTGACAGACAGAATCTTACATTGTTTTGAATAATAATCGAAGCGAAATAATAGAGAATCTGAAATGATAGACTCTTGATAGAGAATTATGGATTTCAGCCTGAATCATGGGATAAAAGAGGATTTAAAAATCTGTCGCATAAACCTCCATATGCTTTACGTCGTACAACGTATATTACCCATTTCACCGTGGGATTTGCATAAGGGGTACGCGTTCGTCGACTTTATAATTTACGATGATCAAACCGACGTGAGCGTAAAATGATATCTGCACCTAACGTATGAAGGGAAAAAAGACTGTCCGAATAGGCGGAATGTAATAACGATGTGCGCTGTCGTGCTCGTTCATGCCGACACACGTCCATCGGTCGTATGCGAAACTGCAAGCGAACGTCTACAAGCTTTATACGTGAATTTAACGGTTCGGCCCGTGCGATACCCTATGTATAGGCCGTAACGTTTTGATTAACGGGAATGGGATTCAGTGTGCGCGACGGTAACAGCTGGATTAAAGGCTAATAACAACGCGAGTGTGCGAGAATCACAGTTTAAATGATTTTATTTTTGTTCCTGCGGTTTATGGACTTTGGTTCGATCGGCTGAGTAACCCGACCATTCTGTCCACTCACTCTCTCTCTCTCTCTCTCTCTCTCTCTCTCTCTCTCTCTCTCTCTCTCAAAAAAAAAACATTAGGCATGTCGTAAAATAACACCTTCACCGTTAGCTTTCATGCGATAAACCGACAATTGGAGTATTATAAAGCAGAAAAAAAAGATGTCCTGAGAAAATAATACGAATTAAAATGCACTCTTTATCATTTTCTCTTTTTCTCCACAATGTAGAACTCGCTCCCTCCCCTCTCATTACTATCAAGAAATACTCATATCTAAGATACTCATATTTAAACGCAAATTCATCTGCCATTTGCATAAGATAAGTTAATTGTTGCAATTTGTTTTTGTTTTTAACATGCGTCTACTCACAATATTACTTTTTGTTTTCTTCACTCTTATATGTATAATTTTTATTTATATTATTTCGTGTGATGTTATTTTTATTATTTCATATTTTTGGTTTTGCTTTATTCTTTTTCTATGTTCTTAGAAAGCTTGCCCTAAAATATGAAATAAACGCCATTATTTATCTATCGTTAAAAAGATTCATACATATATGCATAATTGTACGCGTCATTAATACGGAAATCAATCAAACATAAAGGGTTATGGTATTTATAATTTGCTACATTCGGTATAAAACAGGCGTATAATAATGTTGCAGTTTCGAATTGCATTTAGGCAGAAATGAGGTATAGGTACGCATATATTACAAATCTCAATGACACACAGCGAGCTCTCTTAATGCAGTCCCATTTGCACGAAATCGACATCTCCCCCTACAATTAAGCTCAAACCCACTCATATTACTCCGTGTGTGCAAATTGTCGATCGAGGGACAGGCTTTGCGGTATGTCACGACCGTGCGAGAAGCTCGAACGGGGTCGAGCTGTAATTAACTCCCTTTCATTGAATTTTCCCGATATCTTACTGTCTATTTCTGGCATACAGTTCGAAAACCGCAATGCCAGTTAGCCGTTCGTACAGAATTGTTTTCATCGTAAGGCCGCCGATCGACAAATTGCGTCGACGAAAATCCATATGGACCGGCAATTAAAACGATTCGATGAATTACTCAAAGCAAAAAGCAAAACGCATATTTTTGTCATGCAAAATTTCTATTCAGAAATTTGCACAGAAAATGTAATATCAATTAGAAGAGAATAACTCACCAATTCTCTGTAATAAAAAAATATTATATTGGTCTCAGGGTTCTCACAGAAAATGAATTTTTTAATTCCCTGACTTTTCCAGATTTTCCAGATGAAAATGGAAAATTTTCCATGACTAATATAAAATATGTAAATTTTAACATTTAGACTCAAGGATTGTAGGAAAGCTATATTATTAAAAACACAAAAAAAAGCTTAGTAGCATAGTAAAATTTTGGGTGCAAATTCAAGCCAACAAAAAATTAATCAGTTTTGAAAAAAAGAATGTAGTTACGACGAAAAAGAGAGCTCAAATAAAAATATTGAATAAAATATAAATTTGAATTATTTTGTTAAAATCATTTAAAGTGCGCAAGTTTTGAACTATAAACGTCAGATATAATATTTAAAAAATTATAACAATTGTTTGGAATAGGAGTAGCTTAAGGAAATTGTGAGCCAATTTCGAAATTCTAGACTTTTTTACATTTTCCCCTGACTTTTCCCGGTTTTCCATGACCAATTTCAATTTTCCTGACTTTTCCCGGTTTTCTGTGGCAAGCCTGGGTCTTTAAAATATTTCTTTCATAATAAAAAATGTACTTCTTTTTATTTAATTTCTCGTTTTGTGAAACAATTATATAAACACATGCAAAAAATAACCCAAAGAATACGCGTAAAGGAATAGGTAATTTGTCTTTAATTTTATATACATACATCGTGATATGTATGTATATAACGTATGACAAAACGCTTTGCAATGCTCGTACGTATCGCACTTTGAGAGGTGTGTCATTAAAAGTTTCACAAAGCTGCATTTTATCGCTGCTCACCGAGATTTCACTCGGTCAATTACTGCAGCTCGTCCGCCACGAACTCATGCCTTGTCTCCGACGAGATACGTCGGTCGTAATAAAGATATTTAAAAAATTATGCACTCTAAAGCACTTTACGGCTGTTGCAGCCTCCTACAACCAGTGTATGCATCGGAGCAGCATCCTCCCGCCTCTCATGCATCCACCTCGTCCACCCTTCGTCGTCGTCCTCTCGCTTTTTCTATCCCACAGCAAAAGCCGCCAGCCCGGTGAGCAACACCCCCTCGTTTTATAACCCGACGAGTTTAATGCTCGCATCAAACTTTTAATTACCCGACTCGTCTTACAAATTACTAACAGATGGGCCGACGTTTATGCGTCGCGTCCGTTTCCCTCGTAAAAAATATCTGCTTTATACGCGTGAGGAGAAAATTTCCTCGTGTTCGCGGAGGTATTTGTAATACGGTTAGCACGACATCGAGCCGTTATGTAAAGTCAATTTTCAACGGATGAGAGCGTGTATGGGAACACACGAAGAAAAGTACCGCGCGCTACATTCTTTTATCTCTTATCACCAAGAAAACGGTGTCTACGCGCAAGAATTCGCAGGTTGACTTTCTATCGGAATGCGCGAGTCAGAAGTTGCAAAGATGTCCGACGCAGTGGATACACTTTCCGATGGGATGGCTATTTCCTCCCTTACGCGAAAAGATGAAGACGATAATCTCGATTGCGACGCGCGGAAAGTGCACTTCCGTGGAAGTTCCATTTGTACCGGCGGACATTACGTCGAATGCATTGCATACGGAAGCATGCTGGCAGATGCAACTTTTATACTTATTCGCTTGAGTTCGGCCTCGAGTACTACCGCCTGAAATAACCGAAAATAGGACGCGTTGGCAGTAACATTAAACAAACATTCCGTCTGCGTTGCATAGGTAAAATTCTAATGACTACGAAATTATCTCATTTATTCAGTGGTCATGTTAGACCACTGAATTCCATTACTCAACCGGATTTAAAGAAAATTGCACATGCGTGTGCGTGCACATTGCTTTAATGGAATACCTATGTATCTCACAAGATACATGTTTACGTTTTCGTAGACGGATATCTTCCGGATGTATCTTATCAAACAATTAGTTGTCGGTTGATGTTTATGCCATATTTTATTTAACCGAGTATTATCATAATCGCGACACAATTAATGATAGTGTTAATATACTGGTATACATAAGAACGTGTTTTCTGGATAACGCCGAAAACCATAAATCACAGTGGTATCCACACCTTAGGTTCCCTGCGGTGCAGGGTCGGTTGGCGCTGATATTCCAGCAACGACAACAGACATTATTCTTAAAACCAGAATTGCGACAGAGAGAGAGAGAGAGAGAGAAACATTGTTTGGAAGAAATATGAGCGATATGAAAGGTCGCGACTTTCAAGCTTGTAAACCATTAATACCTTTTCGCTTTTGTAACTCTACGTAGATCATACTTCATCGAAATAAGCGGTGACTTTGGGAGATACGAATATTAAAGATTCGCTTGTGGCTGCAGCGTCGACATTCCGGAAACGACGAAAGAGGAAAATTTTTATCGATTTCCGTGGCGTAGTAAATCAACCGCGGGAAAGATCCTGTTCGGAAGATTTAAAGTGACAGAAACTTTAGCGAATCTGTGTCTCGGAAGACATAAAACATGCATGATGCCTACTTAAATAACCATCTTTTATCTCAAGGAGGTCACAAATCTAAGTAATATCTGTTATTACTGTCAATTATACCATATATTTTCTTTTTTAGCTCGTTAAGTCCGTTAATGAAATATGATAAAAAATATATATAGAAAGTACTTGACGCGAATTATCTCCGGCGTCAAGTAAAAAAGTCAACAAGAGGGATCGCTTTAAGTGGATCGCCCCATACATATTAAAGGCTAATCAGTGAGAATATCGAACCAGTGACTAATCGTCAACGCAGTTTATCTCAACATGAATAAACAGACTTGCTTGATCGAAATAATGCTAATGCAATTTTTATCTATGGCCCTTCCGACAAAGCCCCCATCCCTTTCGATTCGACCTACGAGCCGAGATCCGCGGGAGGTCTTGCCCATCGAAAGATTAGAAGAAGAGGGAAACCATAGTCACGAGAACTTCCATAGGGCACGCAAGTCCCCATCGCAAGTGGTTCTGGATATCCTGGAGCGACTTCGACGCCCTTTCAGGCGCCGGCTCTCGACACCGATCCCCCACTCTTTCTCTCCTTCTCTCTTTCTCTTCTGAAGCCCCCACCGATGTGGCAGACTTATCGTAAATTAGGAGCGCCGCGGGGAATTCCGATGCGGATAAGGTAATGCGACGTTCGGGCTCCAGAGAGCCTGAACGACGTCGATGTCGTCGACGACGACGACGACGATCGCGCCGCGGAATTTATGTATCATCGGCAATTAAATGCTCGCGCGAACTTGCCACAGACTTACGCCTTTACGACGACAATTAATGTCCGCGACGTTAATTCGATGATGGTCGACGCGGTACATAAAGTATGCTTCAAGAACGGCGAGTTTAATTTTTAGATTTGAAAATCTCGGTTTACTTAAAAACAATTTAATTGTTGTTTAACAAATTGTTAAAATTCGTTAAGTCTCAATATTAGCAAAATAAACATTTACACAAATCTTTTACATTGTCATAAAAATAAGCAATTAAATAGTATTTTGATTTACCTTTGATAAAACTTATGTTTCGTCGTACTTTTGTAATGCTAAAAGCACTAGCTGTGCTTCATGCAAATATATTTACAGAAATATTGGTGAAGTGGAAAATAAAATTTATGTACAAGAGACCTAAAGGAATGTAGCCTTGTCTTGCGAAATGCAGTACCATGAAAGCCGTCCGTCTCTGAACAGTACTATATCGCGCACAACGCGGATCAAAAGGAGCTGCCGACGTGGTTAAAACTTCTCTGATTCGCTCTTTAGTTTCGCTTTAGCGCGCCAGTGTCCCGACCGCATGCGTGAAGCGCCATGAAAAGCCTCTAATTACGGGACTGCATTTAACTATGCGAAATTACGGATGGGATTTTAGTAAGCCGCCTCTACAAGAACGATTTCGAGGTTCATTGTTTTGATTATAATTCACTTAGAAGAAATTTAACTTCGACGGAAGAGAAAAAATCGTTTATAGCCGGTATAACTTCTGCTGTATATATTCTATGGTTGGATTATTATGACTAAGTCAGCATTTTATTACAGCAAATTATGCTGCAATATATTCAGACAAATAACAGGATGTTTGGTTGCATTATAATTTATAATGAAGGTTACTTTAGAATATTCCTGAACTGTTATTATTATCTGCAAATAACTATAAATTAAGATAATTTTATTTTCAGAGATTATCAGTGTTTGAACATTTACAGATTTTAATGTAAATTATTTAAAAAATAATATAAGTGCAAAAATCACATATTGAACGTAATAAATAATCATGTGAAAAGAGCAAGAATAACCTAATATATAAAGTCATAAATATAGGCAGAGTTCTTTTAACGATGAAATTGCTGAAAAAAAAGCATTTTGCGATCTGATTTATCCTAGTAAACAATTCTAAAAACAAATCAAACAAATATTCAACTCGTAACAGCAAAATGTGCGGACGCTGTTTAGATCTTAATGCAGGCACACGCGATGATCGACATTCAATGCACAAACTCACATTGAACAGTTTAGACGTACTCCATCTTACGGTCCGTATCGCCCCATTCTCGCGATCGCTTGTAGACGATCGGAAAGGTGATCGCGTACGTCCGATCTTACCTATACTTTATGCATGCGCCAAACGTTCGCCGCGCAAATTCGTTTCCATCGCACGTATTGTAAATTCGTGCTTTACTCCGATCTCACCTCTCCGGTCTCCGCGCGGAGAGACTTGCCACGTGGACGGTTACCAGCGAATCGTACGTGGCAAAAACCGAGCTCGCCCATTCAGCCGGTTTCCTTTATTTAGACGACCCCGTCGGTCCTCCCGCGAGGTGAATTGCATCCTCAATTTTTAATAAAGCCCCGGAGGGGCCGGGAGGCTTTGTTGAATGTCGGTATAAAGTGAACTTCGACGACAGCCGAGTCAAGCGGCGTGCATCGCGAGGGAAAAGAAACCAGCATCGTAGAACCAGCGGGGCGAGAGGAGCGATGAGATGGGAGGAGGAAAATGGCGCCGGAGGAAGACGGAGTATCCTTTCTTCGTTTCATTGTAAATGCCAGGCTCAGGACCTTCGCCACCGTACCTCCGAGTCGTCCGACTCTGCCCTCGCCGTCCACCTTTCCTGCAATATTGATTGCGGGGGCCGTGGCATAACGATAGAACCGTCCAGAATATTTCCCCGCCTTCATCCTTTTATCCTCTCGCTCCTGCCCTCCTTCACTTCCGCCATCACCTTATCCATATACACCGTTACCCTTCAGCCCCTTGTCTTTTCCCTCTCTCTCCTCCCTTCCTTTTCCAACATCGCGTGAGGAGAAGGTATCTTTCGTTTATAATTTATTCATAGAAGAAACGACTTCTTCTCAGGATGGTTTACGTATTCGATCGGTATGATTGTAGTTAATCGTCAGACTCGACTTATTAGTGAATGTTGTCGTCATCCTTTGATTCTACACGTTATTGAATATTTCTCGGAGGGTTCTTCCTTTTATCGATATATCAAAGAGGGATATCTTTTTTTTTATAAGAGGTAAATAGAACTGGAACATGAAATTTCAATCATTATCTTATGTTATATAATTCGTAATTCACGACTTTTGATATTATTTAATCCAGTAAACACTAGATATAATTGCCACATAACATAAATATGAAACGTATGTATTCACGTATGTGTTAAATAGAAATTATATTCAATTTGGTAGGATATACAATGGCTATCAAAAGTTTCCGACAAACATAGAATTTTACGATAATTTTTATCAATATGTTTTTTAGTTTATATAAGTTAATAAAAATCTTATTAAAATCAAAAGCATAATATTTTAATACTAGAATATATGTATTTGTGTCAGACTTTAATTTGTAAAAATTCTTAACCTGAGCAATATAATAAAATAACTCATATTGATCGAAAACTTTTGATAACTACTGTATATTTATACATTACTGAAAATCACTCTCCTAATGTAGCATTACGTATTTAATTTTTACTTGTTTATATTTATGATTTTTACACGTTATTAACCGTATAATGAAAGCACTTGGATTAGTCTACTTCTGATCAGGGAAAGTTGCTAAAGTATTTCAATTATAAACACAACGCCCGAAGCGCCGGTAATTTACATCGGCGTCTCATCCTCATTAACGTTTATCGACTATTGATTCATTTCTAATGAGCTCTTACGATCGAATTGCTCGTTAGCAATCGTGTATCTTTAAAGTGCGCCACATGTGGGATACGTATCGTATCCAGTGTCGTTTTTCTTTTCCATGCATTATACATTTCAGCATATTAATATACGCAGCAAGATGATATCTTCTGTACAAAGAGACAAAACGGTTATACCGCTTGCGGGCTACGACCGATCGATCATTTCAAAGAAGGTTGGAAGACGCATGTTCTCGAAAGCAGTATCGTATAGTGGCTGAGACAGGAACAGAATACTCGATGCACATTAAACTGCGTGCATAAATTTGACTCAAAGAGAGAATAAATTAGCTTGTATTTATCTACAAAATATCTTTTCGTACGAGAAAATATCAAGAATTAAGACGTATCTTATGCTTATGTGTATACAGTACTTAATGTCAATTATCTCGTAAATTGTCGAATAAAAAAATCCATTAAAAATTTGATCATCTGCATTGCATTTGTAAGCATTGCTTTTTGTGTATTTAATTAATATATCCGTAAACATTATATATTCGTGAGATAATATCAACTTTACTTCGCGCAACAGCATGTCGATTAATCATTCAACGAGACCCGAATGTGGATAGGATCAACGACGTCGAGACTTCGAGCTCCAACCGCAAACGAAAGTACGAAGAAAGCCCGTATAACAGATGATAATTAGGTATAACAAAACGATAAAATTCACAAAGCTTCTTCGTCGAGTTCGACATGTTCTCTGGACGGAGGATTCTTGTTTACGAGTCGCGGATCATTGCGCGCTCGTATTTCTGCGAATAAATCTTCAATAAGAACGTCATTACGATGCTTATGCTAAAAGTTCTGCGGCGTTTCGAAGCATTTTAAAATATACAGAACTCCCTCCGGTGCGGTGGTCCGTATTGTTTTGTTGGCCATAGTACACCGTCTCCTCCGAAGTGCCGCTCACCACACCCTCCCTGTTCTCCCCGTTCCTCTTCCGTTCTTCGAACCATCGGCGGAGAATAGTCAGACCACCGTTTCATTCCCTTGCGAAATAGCTAAACGACCAAAAAAATCCGACTACTTCGCGGAAAAGTTACAGAGATGATATCCGCAACTATTCGAATAGGTTATTTCAAGAGTACGTAGAATAGCTTATAGAATGTAGCAAGAAATTCGTAACAAATCTAACAGATACTATATGTGCAAACAGCTTGTGAACGAAAATCAGTTATTGATACATTCACGTCAGAGTATATAATAATTTTATTATTCCATTTTCTCTCTCTCCCTTTCTAGAGTCATATTATTTTTAAAAAGTTTATGCCAATTAGAAAACCGGAACATAATTAATTTAAAAAGGACAGAGAAAGAAAAAACAAAATATTTTTCATACAAAAGAATATATATATATATATATACTATTTTTAAAATTATATGGCACATTTGTAGCTTCAATTTTTATAATTTAAAAAAGTAATAACAAAAGCGCCTATAACGGTCAAAGTTAGATATTAGAATATTATTATTTCAATTTGATTGTGTTGTAACTCCGAAAATAATCGGGGCGCAAGTCTGAAATCAAACGATGCGGCAGCGTAGCGACGCCAAGTGCATAAAAATATAAAACGAGCCCTTTGGCGACTTGACGTGTGAACGTCATTACGTATATGTTCGTGCCGTTGCCAAATTCTCGACGCTATACTAGTTTTATCTGGAGTTTTGACATCAACAAACTTTAAATTAAAATTACTCAGAAACTAAAACCGCAATCAAAAATCTAAAAACACTTTTATTATATAATATCGTCTCTCGATTGTGACCAGTTCGAATAAAATGTACAGTCGATACCAATAACGACGACGACGTCGAGCGACGACGGCGATGACGACGACGACTCCGGGCGACATTATAGATAACGAATTTACTAGATTAATAAGCAATTATTAACATCTCTTGTTTATTGAATTATTGTTTTTATGTATTTTTTGTATATCTGCAGAATATTGTATGTACACTGAAAAAATGCATATAATTTTACATGAAAATTACATGTTTATGACTGGAAAATTACTTAACTTACATAAATAATTGGAAATTTACTGGAAATTTCTAATCATATTTAGGTAATTTTCCGATCATAGACATGTAATTTCCATGTAAAATTACAAGTATATCTGCAGAATATTGTATGTACACTGAAAAAAATGCATATAATTTTACATGAAAATTACATGTTTATGACTGGAAAATTACTTAAATTACATAAATGATTGAAAATTTACTGGAAATTTCCAATCATATTTAGGTAATTTTCCGATCATAGACATGTAATTTCCATGTAAAATTACATGCATTTTTTCAGTGTAATAACCTTTTTATTAATATACGTATTGCAAATAATTTCCGTACTATGAAGATATTATATATTGCGTTCCTAGAATATCCTAGAATATTGCGTTTTAATACAACCCGGGCATGCCAAGTTTATTTTCACTATAATCCAGTTGACCATTTTAATCACTTTCAATCTATCTTATGTGTCTTGCGTTATAAAATACTTGGCTAATTGCATCTATTTCGTTTTTTATTAAAACGAATGTAATATTCGATAACTTTTTTATGCACTTGGCGTTCATTTTTTCTTTTTTAAAAAGGTTTTTCTTAAGGTAATATTTATATAAATAATCAAAACGAGAGAAGGGCAATTATATAGGAGTCAATTGCGCAGTTCTAAAAAATGAATTTGTAATATATAAAATAACTATAATTCAAGAAAATTATTTACATTGTTAGTATTTATATGAATATTTGGTATACATGTACATTTATAGTGAGCGAAGTTACAAATGAATAGCTCGCAAATAATCCTAGTTAAACTTATTGTGAACTAATTATAATGGAGATAAAGTAACCCGAGGGGTGTGTGTATCATGTTTTACCCTAGACGACAATATTTTCCTGCTTTAAGAAGCAGACTCACTGCATGGGGGTAAGTCGTTGCATAAATATTATTCCTAGAAGCAGAGTACTGTCTAAACGGATGCTTTTCGGGAAATGTTTACTCCATTAGTGTTCATTTCTGCCAGCTTATGTAACCCATTAGCCTCTGCTTTCTTTCGATTTCGGCAGCTGTAACTTGATTTTAAAAGAGCTGTTAATGCAGATTGCAATTTACACCGTTACACCATCGTGCATTTCACACGTCCCCATTAAAGCAATATATATTACATCGTAAAATTTTTATCACATTTACGCAGTATATCGAAATTCCATTAAATCGATATGCAGGAGGCGACAAACAATAACGAGCAAGTCGGGCATGGCACTGATAAGTCGCGTAATGCTATCTGCTAAGCTTTGAGATATTCGAACGCGGTGGAATCCGGCGCCGTTTTATACGACCGGTAAAAGAAAAAAAAAAAGGATCGATGCGAGAATTTGTGTCGAATGCGCGTTCGCTATGTCTGAGAAATCCCTTGCTCAGCTGCGCCTCTCGCAGAAGCGCGTGATGCCGTCTGCCCATCCGTTGGTAAAAAAAAAGGAAGGGAACAGAGTTCTCGAGCAGTGCGGGCCTTTGATTTTGCTTATCCGACACCAAGAGAGAGGTAATGGTGCACTTCGTTAAATTAATTGGCTCCTTGGAGCGCCACGGCAGCGAGTTAGTGCCACTAAACTTCAGCTCCGATTATACGAAAGAACTTACCGAGTAATTTCCCGTCGGGATTACGACCACATCGCGCTGTCTTACGTGAAAATATCCTAAATAAATAAATTTAGCTAATTAGTCAATAAACAAAAAAGTTTTCGACAACCTCGTTCGACATTCACGGCAGGTTGTAGCTCGGCTAAAAGCGATTATTTAGATAATAATCAGAACAAATGGTACATACCTTTTAATACAGAAAGTTTTGCATAAATTTGTATTTTTTGCCACAATAATTACAGCAATCATTTTAATTAATTGTTTTCGGTTAGTACGTTTCTAATTACGCGTAATTTCCATAAGGAACAGGTATATGATCGAGTATGGCGTAACGAAATACAAACTATGACGTATTAGCTTAATGGATATTCATATTACGTATTCGTTCATGCGTATTCATAACTACAAAACATCTAATTACAAGTATAAGTAGGTAATGGGTAGTCATTAGCTTTATTAACTATACTTGTTTTAGGAAATAAATTATTTGTGCGTGTCGTAATATCGTCATTGAGTCAAAACGACGTTTCATGAACAAAAACGCAAACTGCCGCCCGCACGAAACGTATATTTTACTTAATTTGTGGGTCACGAATCCGAAGGGCTTTTTTTGTATAGCAAGTACGGACGGAACGTATCTCAAGGGCTTGTTAAGAATTTTATTCTTAAAATCGGTGGCCACTTACCGGCAGGTGGCCCGCCAGCATCAAATCAAACGCGTTACGTTAACTGAATTTAAATTGTTGGAGAGCCGCCGTTGGGCACACCGGAGGATTACCATAATTTATGCGCCCTCGCGCCTCTCCGAATGAGCCACGCTCCGATCCCGAAGCTCTTTATTATAAATCCAAATCGAGCGCATAATTCCATGAGATATAAACATCTCACGGGAGCAAGAAGGAAATTAGTTTATATCCGATGAAAGAGCCAGCACGTGATGTTCGTCCCACGAATCCCATCATTCAATATCCTAACGATTCTTGTCTAGTCAAATTATAATCTGGCTAATAATACACCTGTACATATAATTTAAACTTATTTAAGTATTTATTATTAGAATTTTGTTAAATCATTTTTTCATATTTATGTACTCGACATAAAAAATTGATACAAAATGCCATAAAATTTTTAAAATGCTGCTCCAACTATCGCGAGTTAAAATGTTAAAGGATAACTATGATATCGGTGAATTTCCGAAATTATGTTTTCATGTCAGAGAAACTTTTTCCAAGCGTATTTTGTCCAAACGAACGAGTGTAGAGTTACCTTAATGTACTCACAAAACCACAGTAAGGCTTGAGTCCCCAGTAAAACAGTAATTTATCGAGTAAACACAGCAGTAAAACGGCTCGAAAAGACACCGCTGTTCTGTGTTGTCGTAAATAGGAACTTGTAAAAACAGAAATCAAAATTTCCAAAATGTTTTTAACACGAAACTTCAACAATTTTTGCTTCAACAAGTCATAATAGTAAAAATATTTGAAGCAATTTATTGTTAATTATACAAAAAAAATTTTGCAGAATTTTATAATTAATTTTAGAGTTTTTTGAAAATGTAGAAAGATAAAGTTTAAAGTTTTTTGAAAATGTAGAAAGATTACGCCACTAATTTATAAAGGTAAATGTTGAAATTGAAAGCTATATTTCTAAAGTCTCCAAATGCAATGTTATTAAAAATAATTATTAAAACTAAATAATGTATACCATTCAATGTAAATCGCGGGGTATTGAAATCTTCAGGACAAGCAATTATTTGTAAGGGAGGCAACTATGATTATCGCGCTCACTTATTCGCAGGAACGTCTTCGTTTACATAACAAATGGCTCTAAAGCCCATTAAATCCTGTACAAATTCAAATGCGTAGGAATGTTGCAAAACGATTCTTTCAAGGTTCTTGCAAGATTAGTAGCTTGCTCAAGCATGCCGACCATTAAGGTAATTGACTATGAAATATGTTTCTCAAAGGATCCAATTAAGATCTATTACTCGGAGACCTTACCACGACGCAGTAGCAGCGACCCATTGTCGAGGAACCCGATTCATGCTCCGACCCAGAGCTTTTCTCAAACATTCGCGTCATCGTTCTCTTGACGATTTATTATCATCGTCAAGACGACTTGCGATTGCTTGTTCGCGAGTTCTTCTCCCTACGTTCGTTATGCACCGTCACCGTGATTCTGCCAATGAGCTCTTCGCATAAACGTTCGTCGCGTACCAGCTGGTCTCGAAAATAAAAATCAAAACTGTTTGGAAACTTACCGGGTTACCTGAGTAATCTGCAACGTTCGAGGATAAAAGGAAGAAGAAAAAGAGATGGTTATTTTAAATCGGCTGAAATGTAGGGTCGTGTTTACCGTATGACGCTGATCATCGGTCGAGGGTGTCGAGTGACTAATGAGGGTTAAGATCACGATGCTTCTTCACGCCACACAAGGATGAGAATCTTTGCCTCCACGCTCTTATACATACTTTTTTATCTTTTTGTTAAAGCACCATTCGTCAATACGATGTTTATTTTACGATGTTTGATTTGATTAATTTGTCATAAATTATTGTATCGTTAAACACAGGATTTTATTATGATTTGTAAATTTTTAGAATCCCATAAGAATCCTGATCACAATCTTCAATTTAATAAGATAATTCGATAATATGTAATTAAATAATTAATTAATAATAACGGTAATAAAATAAAAATATCTAATTTTATAAAAAAATTGTTTTAATCCGATATCAAATTATCACTTCCAATACAATTAGTTCATCGTAATTACATAAACACGTATTTAATGAAGTTCTCTCTTGTATTTTAGGTAAATTTATTCGTATATTAACATAAATGCCATAATTCTACTACCCTAACCAGAGTTTATTTATAACTTACACGAACATTATCGTTTGCTTTACTTCCTACATATCAGAGTACATCGCCGTAGGGTTCATGTTGTACAAGCTGTATCCAGGGACGCGCATACATAGTTTGCGGTGAGGATTCATAAGCGACGGGAATAACGATGGGATGACGCTCGAATCAGGTATGGCGGAAACTCAGACAACTATCCCGAATATGCGCGTGCTTGTGGGTTCAACAGCTTATTCATTCTTGTTATTATTTAATATTATTATTTCTTCCTAGTCAGTTTAATCATCTATTTTATTGCAAAATTATCAAGTACATAAAAAATTTATTATTTGCAACAGCAATTAGGAAGTTGAGATAAAGATAAAAGATGTTCGCGCAATATTCACTGTTTCATTGAATAGAAATTACTCGTGAGACCTTTTGCATAGCAAAGATATTATTTCGAATTGACCGTAGATGGTAACTAGCGCAAGTCAAATCACAGATCAACAGAATATTCTTGCACTTTGGAGACCAGTTTGCTCGCCTTACCGCAAGATATGCAAGACCGCAGAACCGCACGGGGTTGCGCTTCGCACAAAATAACTGAGTGAAGGGCGTACTGCTAAGAGGGCGTCGAACGTCGGTGGTAGCCGGTGATCCAAACGACGACGAGCTCCAGGTATCCGCGGGGATTGTACGGGACAAACAACAAATTCCCGCTCGTTGTTATCACGTTCGCTCTCTCTCTCTGTCTAGCGACCTTCCTCCCCGGGGGCCATTTCTATTTGTCCTTCTGAGAGCCAAACCGTGTCGCAGCTTCCGTCGGCACGCGTTCACCAACGTTGGAGAACACGAGCGACCGGGCTACTCGCCGTTTCGAGAGTATCGCGCGCGCAGAAAGAACAACAGGGAAAAGCGTGTATCCTTCCTCCTCTCCTATCTCGTGTCGACCGCCTGTTTTACGACCACAGAAGCACACCGCGCGCTTACGACGTTACCTGGTAATGCAACGAGGGTCCGTTAAAGCCGCAAAGAGTCGTTTAATGCTTATACGGAAGCACTGAAAGACGCAGACGAACACCTACGGGCTACACCAGGTCGTTTCGCGAACCCCAATCTGATTTAATCCTTTCGAGACTCATCTTTAGTTACTTCGTAGAGAAGCAGGATATCGTGAGTGCAGTAGAATATAAAGTGATAATGTAAAATTGACTTCTCTACCTCGTAAAACTAAGCATCTGGCAAAATGTCGAAGTAATAATTTTATATCTTTTATTATCAATTATATATAAAATAAATGTGTATATAATTACATACAATATATACAATGTTATTAATTGTTGTTATTAATTGTTCATTGGCACATTTATTTTGCTTGTAATGTACTTGATATAAAAGTTTACATGACACAAAATATCTGATCCGGTTATAAAAGAAATAAAACAAACTATGAAAGAAACAGTGGAATAAAAATGAAGGAATTATTTCTCTCATCATCATGTGGCATTGTCCATGATGTTTATGCCTCCTCGTGTCAATTGGTCGTTTTACGAGTGCGAGGACCTGTCGCGTGTTTACGACATTACGTGGTAATGTTCGAAAGGTGCCATAAAGAGCGGCGAACGGTGTAACGATGCTATGGTGACGGGATCGACGCGTGTGAGTTATGTACGCTAATGATTCTTTAAGAAAAGTCTTTCTTTTATTACGTGATAAAGTTGTCCATATTTACTTTTCTTAAATGTTACATTTCTCGGCATAAAGCAATGATGTAGTGTGTATTATATATATGTAGGGTGTAACAAAACGATTACATTAGGCTGATTTCTTGAAAAATATAAAAGATATAAAAAAATATTTCAAATAAAAATGGAACGGTTTCGAAGGAGACATATTTTGGTCATGTTGTTTTTCTTCTTGATGAAGACGTCAAAAAGATATAAAGGTTATCTCTATTTTTTTATGAAATTATATAACTTTTTTATACATAATATGATTTCTCTAATTATTTTGCATATAAAAGTATTAAAATAGAAATATAAAGAACATTATATATATATATATATATATATATATCTCATAAACAATTAATTTTTTTTATAATGGTACCTTAATATCTTTGAAAAGTTGGAAACGTATCCATGTTGCAATATGCTAAACGGTCGTGCTCTGTTAGGTCACAATCCTTTAAACCTAAATATTACAAATCTTTTTAACAAGGATAAAATTTTTCAATTAACCAAGGTCAACGACGAATTAGTAATCGTTAAACCGTAGTCATTAGGCGCATGTACGAAATACTAATGACTATGGAATGAGAGAATGTCTCTTTCGTAGGCTGCTTCGATGAGTTGCTCGTACACAAAGACGTTTTACTCACACATTCACGCCAACTGTGTGACTGATTCGCAATCGCGACACGGCCGTGATTATCCGATTGAATAATTCATTATCACTTGGCTTGTCAAAGAATGTACCGATGCTACCTTCCCTTTTTACCTTCCTCCATCGCTGTCGTTTTCATTCACTTGCTTTTTCTCTCATCATTGAAAAACGAATTATCGTCTGGTGTTTCACGAAAAATTATTGCTTTTCACTTCTATCTTTAAAGGCCCCGAAGTGCGAAAAAAGAAAGCGAGCCGACAGAATCGATTCAATCGCGAGAAACAAAGGTTGCCACACTGCTGTAACTGAAAGACCATCTTCTCGGCATTATTTTCTGAGAATAGCCCGACAGTCTATCTTATTGCTCCACGAGTATTTTTGATCTTCAACGTGTATTCTTGGCTATCTCTTTGATATATACTATAGTCTTTTCCAAAGTCATTTCACAAATCGATTTTATATCCTGCTCCTTTTATTTATTAAAAAAATAGATAATACATATATTTAATAAAAAATGTATTTAATGAAAAAGTAAATCAAATGTGTCTTACCGAAAGATATAAAATATTATTAGATACTGTCGCGCAATTACATGTATAAATAATAGAATGATTATTCGAACACTCGAGAGTGCCTCGTTAACGCTGAATAAATATTAAATGGAAATAGAAACTGATATATCCCCAAGAGAAAAGTATAATTTAACTATCTCTATATTTGCTCCGCAAACTACCGACTTTCCGAATAATGGTCGTATAATTTTTTCCATCGGGCGAAACGACCGCCGTATTTGCGGCGTGATCGGCGAAACGTACGAAACAGGCTCGACACCATCTGAGGCTTCCTGAATGAGTCATCAGTGCATTGGGAGCATTAACGTGTGCAACCTGGGGCCCCGGCGGTGACTTCCAACGTATAATAAATAGCTGTGGCTTTGCCGAGTCCCGTTATCCTCCCCATGAGGTACTAGGCACTCAGGTTCAAAATAACGAGAGGGCAAATCCAACTCCCCGTGGACGAAAAAAGTAGTATATCGAGCAGACAAAATTAATCTTGCTTAAAGTAAATTTGATAAACTTGTGGGGGATGCATCTGGCAAAGTAATGGAAATCTAAGTTTCCCACAAGAATGACTATTTAACAAAACGAGTTATAAAAATTATACAAACTTGTTTCTTCATTCTAAAACATATAAAAACTAACATTTTAATGGTTGTCAATAAATCTTTCATTACTATGGAAAGTTCTTTTCTCGGTGATATTTAATTTTAAGCTTAAAATGTGTTACATTTTGAAGTAAAAATGATTGTACTAAAGCATTTTCTTTCTTTATTCATCTTTTATCATTATTGGATTTTAACGGATTTTATCTGCATGGCAGTAGTAAAATAATTTATCGAAGCATTTATTTATTGAAAAGAATTATTCACGTCGCCACTCGTTTGTCACGTGTGCATGATGAAACGCATAATCATGCACGATGAGTTTAACCATACGATGCGATCAATCCGCATGGAACATAACATCTTCGTCCTGCATGGGTCATCAACCATCGTAAAATCATAATCATGTCACTCCTAAAGCGCTGGTACTTCGCGGCTCGTAAAGCCATAAGTGATGGGGCCCATTTACCATATTATTATGGAACATGAGGCCATGAATATTGACGTGTTCTTTCATTATAAACGCGCCACCGGTAATTGGTATACCTTCGATCACAACACAAATTTCTTATTCATCACACACAGTAGCCAAGTATACCAATTTTGAAAAATATAAAGAAAAATTTTAATAGCTGAACAATTATTTATAAAAATGTTAAATGCAGCGTATTCATAAATAAAGATTCATTATTTACTTTATCACTTAAAGTTTAAAATTTATGCAAGATATATATGCGCGTGAGAGTGATTCTTTAAAAGTTATATATCATGTAATGTATATCAAAAAATTGATACAACATACTGTAATTACACATTCAGATGCGTAAGAGTGATTCTTTAAAAGTCATATATCATGTAATATATATCAAAAAAATGGTACAACATACTGTAATTACACATTCAGATGCGTAAGAGCTCTTCGACGATGGTTCGATATGCAATTATCATAATAGTCTTTTTAACTATCAAATAACTTCTCATCACTAAAATATTATTTCTTGACGAAGGCACTGTAAATAAAAGTGCAAATTAATGCCGAGTGATTGATACTAATATGCAAATTTACCGATGGTCTGTTTATCATACCATTATGGTATAGTCATGAATATTGACGTGCATAACTGGAGTGGTATACGCACACGCGTAAGATCCATATAATAGCGCATCACGCGCTTCTCGCTTAGTGGGTTGCGATGATTAAACCGAGTTGGCATTCCTCAGGGAGGAGGCAGTTATTAACGACATCTCGCACCTTCCTATCCTACATATTCGAGATAATATCGATACTGCCTTCGACCTGTTCGTTGTTACGAGACGCTGTTGGCGCTATTTATCTCGGCTGGATCCATTATCCAGGATACATCGTACGCACGAGGTAACACGAGTGGTTTCTACCCGTGTAAAATTAACCCCCCAACTTTTGAGAAAATTAATTTTCTATAGCTCATTTGATTGCTCATCGTTTACACATTTATGAACATTTTGAATTTTCGTTTGCACACTTCTAGTAAGAAAGTTATTTAAAAAACAATTTTGGGGAGGCTAACTTCACACTAAACCCTCCAACTTCGAGCAAATTGGATCAAAAAAGTTTTAATCGATAGATTTTTGTTTGTACATTCTAAAACAATTCGATTTTTTATTTGCACACATTTAGTTAAAAAGTTATTAACAATTAAAGTTTCGAGATGGGTCGAAAGCGGCAAATAGGTTCAAATCATACCTACTATGCTCAAAATGGTATGAATCGATAGGTTTTCGTTTGCGCATTTCGAAACAAGTCGATTTTTCGTTTACACAACTTTAGTAACTTAAGTTAAACCCCCAAAATTGTTTTTTTAATAATTTTCTTACTAGAAGTGTGCAAACGAAAATTTAAAGATGAGCAATCAAATGAGCTATAGAAAATTAATTTTCTCAAAAGTTGGGCCAACTTCACACGGGTGTAGTTTCTGTCTTCGTGCTCGCACATGACGCGATGCCACTCTTTTCTCATATGCGGCCGGTTAGCAGCGAATATATACTCGGCAAGAGCCTCAGAATAACGTAGAACGTACACTGAGAAAAAAATACTTAAAAATTTATTTCTGAGAAATTTATTTATTTCACTAAAATAAATATTTATTTAAATACGGCGATATAAAATTTTGTTCCTAACAAATAAACCATCTATTTTACTTTTTACAATTAATGAGATATATTTCACAGAAATGGGAGAGATACATATATTTCATAGAAATATATATTTCATCATCTGCATAATCCAATTTTTTCGTAACTAATAAATATGGAAGAAAACGTTGTAAGTAACATTTCCTTCGCAATATTTTGATATTTTTCTCTCAGTGTATATATCACACACAATTAATGGGATTTTCCTTATTGGTAGTATAAATAATACAATGGATACATATTTTATCTTAATTACGTTTATCGAAAATGTAAATCGAAGGCGCTAATGGCACGGTAATGGCACACTCCCTCTCTCCTCCTCTGGCATGCCTATAATCGATATATTAGTGTGACCTAATGCGCTCGGTATATCAATCTCTCTCGCATGCTCGATAATCATTCGTCAGACCTAGAAACGTGAAGACGCTGATCTCAAGAGGAACTCATGGACGTTCTGCGCTGCGGGGAACTCAGGTTTCAAGATAGCTAAGCAACTTCTAAGGAAGGTGCAACGCGCGAGGACAATCGAGAGATTGCATCGCGGAACTATAGTCTTGCTGATTAGAATCCGGAACTTTCTGTGCTCGATAATCACGCGTTCCTACAGTACGCCGCTCTCTGTATGTACGTGATACGCGCTTATCGCTGCGCTGCGAACCACAATCTATCGGGTAGACAAGTACGCACGAAGTTTCGGCAAGTTTCACGGCGTGTAACGGCGGTGGGCGCGCATACGGGAGAATGCCTCGATCGTTTCCCTTTCAATTCGCACCCTACTCACGACGTTAGAAGCGGATCGCCTCGGCACTCTCCGGAATTTCTAAGGAATTTCGTTGGAGGATCTAAACAATATCCTACAAAGCGTCGCGGCTGAAGGCGTTATATTGGGATTAGGGTGTAGGCGTATCCCGGCGCGGTAAAGGAGGGACCGGAGGTGCGATAGTCGGCGAGAGCATCTGTTGCGCCTCCATGAGCAACATTTACATAATCGCCAGGTTGCACCGCAAAATGAACAGTGGCACTACGCGACTTCCCGCCACGCTGAGTGTACCGTCGCGTTTTATAGGTACAATCCAACCATGAGTAAATACCCGACTTACGTTGTAAGTCGAACAAGGAAGCGGAGTCAATTTGGATCCCCTCACTAAATAGATATGACATATGCAAATAAATTCATTGGTACTATTATCGTTAAAGCAACAGAAAAGACATAGATAAACTTCACGCCCAGAGATACTGTACCTGACATGACGCGTGAGAGCAATATCCGTAACCGTAGCGACGTATGCGCACCGTCTCTTCCCACGCGTTCTTCCGATCTTCGAAGAAATGCACCAACGTGGAACACCGCTTTCGTAAGTAAGACGGAGAATTCTGTGTGCAATTACTTAAAAACCGTTCTATCTCAACTTCGTCGTTATATTCAAGAGAAACCAACGACATTGATATCGGTACAAACGAGTAACCAAACAAAGAGGGAAGAGGGAATGTAGCTAAAAAAAGGAAAAATAGTGAAGTACCTTTTCATTGAAAAAAAATTTCAACCGGTAAATACAGAAAAATTTCTGTACAAAAACGCTTAAAAAAAGAAGCGTTTTAATATTCTTTCACATTACACGGATCATTATACTTGGCTTGAACTATTTTACTCTGAAAGATTGTTGCGTGTTCTGTATATAATGGTGTATACATTGGTTCTTTTTATGATAAAGCAAGTGCGGATGAAAAGGCGAAGAATTTTCCAAAAGGTAGCATTCTTCTTTTAATAAAAGATTCTAAAGAATGTTCTCTCCTTAAAAAGAGAATATACATGATGAGAAAAGAGTATACTACGAAATATTTCACTGCCTTTTGATTAACTGTCGAGATACACTTCTTTAAATCTATGAAATTGATATCACAGTATACGAAATACGATTTAACGTTATAGCGTGACTTTAAGTCTATCTTAAAACGCTATCGCGTCGTCAATTTTTCTTGCAATCATACAGCTGTCCAGTACACCGCTTCCGCGTCACGTCATGATAATGAATGAAATTAAGTTCGATCAACGTCGCAGCTTATACATATTCGTGTACGCCGGTTATGATATCACGCTCATGGCTCTGACAGAGACGCACAGTAGACGGCAGTGATATGATTTGCATGTCGTAGAGCGTCTACTCCAATGCCTGCTAACTTGCTCGCGTCTCGTTCCTCTCTAGCATAGAAGGTACATGACACACGTATTCGCAATACAGACGCGTACGGTCTTCAAGTTACACCTACGGATCCACGGAGGTGAACGACGTGCTGCACTGAATACGTAACGATAACATTCTGTATTAATCGTAGCTACTCCATATCAGACATGTCACCTTTTTTGTTATTGCTTAAAAATTGATTACAGCGAATGTAATAATTGTTAAATAACAAAGTATCACAACTATTGTTCTCCAAAAAAATTTAAACTATTATTCTTTGCTTTGTAATAATTAAAAATCATTTCTTCTTTTAATAAAAGGTTTTTAAAAATGTTCTCTATTTGTATCGCTAAAGATAACTAGAATGAAGTCAAAATGTTCGATTTTGTTTTAATTTGATATAAGTAATCAAAAAATATAATTGTTAAATAATAGCAAAGAAATAATACTGCACAGTTATTATTCTCATTTGTCCGTTATTTGAATATTAATTAATTTGTTGTTAAATCTTAAAAGTCCATTTTTATTTTGTTAAAGAAATTTTAAGTTAAATATTATTATTATTATTAGTTTATCAGTCTATTTCTTAATATGATATATCTCTCAATACTTTTTTATTATTTAATAAAGTAGAACAAACAATTTCTAATCCTATAACTTTCTATAATCAATTTTATCACAGTTTTATTATTATTTATAGTACTGGAAAAAAATATGGAATGTAAAATAATTTCATCTATCGAGAAAAACTATGATCAATAAAACAAGAGAGCGACTAAAAAGAGACGTAAAACTATATTGCAGCAAATACTGTGACAAGTTCTTTATATATACCCGTCTCTGACGGGTCATCGGATTAAAAACACCAGGTAAAGTTTAACGCCATTTTATAATTTGCGCGCAGGATTAAGTTTGTGATATTAAAATAATATTCTAGCAAACTGCTTCTTCAAACGTGACGTACGTCATAATTTATCAACAATGTTTTTATAGATCGTTATTCTAATTTTTATTAAATTATAAAGTATAACTCTCGGAGCTATTTGTTTTAATAAGAAAAAGTTCGGAATATAGAAGTTCATGTACGCTTTAAAAAAAATGGGACTAGTTACGAACACCTGCTTATGCTGTTTCCGCTATCTCCAGACCGGAACTTATAACATTCGGCAAATTATAATTTTGAACAAACGAGCGACATACGTTTAAACTTTTACGCGAAGCGTAAAAGCACCTTTATCGAAGCTTTTAAAGTTTCTCGGGGAGGTTCGACAGCATCCCAGGCTGCATCCGTGGCCGAGTTTTATGAGCTCTTTTGCTTCTCCATCATAATCATGTATTATCGATTAGTATCGATCAATACTGTGAGGTGATGAAGTCTTGCACGGGAGAACGAACTGCTGCCGAAAACAAATTTCCGGTATATTGACCCGGAAAGTACGCGAGAAATTTATAGCCGATGTAAGCTGCATATTCAAGCCCGGTTTTTCATTTCGGCAAAAGAATTTCATGCAAATCAGAGATAGGTCCACATTGTTTTTTTCTCATATCATATTCTAATTCTTTTCATATATTTCATCACGGAAATCTATTTTCTCGGCTCTTTTTGCAAAATAAATTGAGATTGAGATAACATTAAAATTTACATACAAGAATTTTCTATTAAAATTCATTTTATCGTCTTATTATTAATCAAGAAGTAAAACTAATATAATATAATAAAATAATATAATAATAATAAAGCAATAAAATGAAATTTATGAGGAAAAGTATTTTAGAAATATTTTAATGACTATCTTTTTATCTTGCCAATAAAATATATCAAATAACATAAAATTAAGTAATTAGATGTAAAGAATTTTATGCATACGACCAATTCTAATGGTTGCTGTGGAATATGAAAGATAACGAAATGATTACAACATTATTAGTAGATAGTAGATAGAAATATTTAAGTCAGTTTCGTTGAAGTTATGATTCTCATAATTGAAAAATTCAAATATAATCGTATTTCGGTAATCAGTAAAATAGATTTTTATTCCAGAATAATTTTATTTCTGGACTATATTCAATAATAATCACGGTTATTATTGAAAGAGTGAAGAGTAACAAATATTCAAAAGAACATTTACTTTGAACGTCATATGCTAGACTAAATATCATATGCGTAGTATGAGAGCTTCTCTTGTTGGCTGACGCAGATTAGGTGTGCTTATTAAAGCCACTATCGCTTTTATGTGGCGAAGTTTCAATGAGTCAGAGATTAAGTTGGAGAGCATCGTTGGCGAGATATTAACCAAAGTAGAGAAGATACCAACCGCAATTACTGACGTATATGCCGTGGATACAATGGGATGATTAAAAAGCGAACAACTAAACGACAATTTTTGACGAACTGATGAATGCGCCGGGATTTGCAAAATGGATGACAGATGCATCGAAAAAAAGAGATATTGTAGCGCTGCCCATCTACTGTTACCGAAATAAAAATTGTTATTCGAGTTACAATGAAGTAATAAAAGGTTTATAACTCCAAAATTATTATTCAATAGAGAGAGAATTGTTTTTTTTTTTAATTTAGCTTCTAATATTCTTAGTACAAAAATATTTGCGCAGTTTCCTGAAGCATTTAATATAATTTCTCGAAAATCGAATATGCTATGGAAAAAAAGAAACAATCTGTAAGTAAAAAAGATTATCAAAAGGTAAATATATAGCAAAAATAAAAGTGACGAACGACCAATCGTGATCTATAAATGTCAATGGGAGCCACTCCTATCTCCTCCCCTACATTCTGAATGCCCGACATTCAAATGCATTGTGCATAATCGCAATCGGTACTTGCGTACCTTCAGCCACCGAACATCGTTTGCGGCGTAGGAACCAGTTTGGGTGCTTCCGCATATATTTGCCCACGTGTAGATACATCGGTCGCGCGGTAAGGATACGCCCAGTACGTAGACAGGATCTTCCGTGCAGAGAGGTGCGTGCCGCATGGACGGCGCAAAATGAGCAGCGCGGTGGCTCTACCGGGTGTAATCCGCATGACGTAGGCGACTTATATACACAGTAATAATCTTATTTGCCGAATAGCTTCTACACAATGGTTGCTATGTCTGCACGAGGAGTGGAATCTCCGGAATCAACGGTGGCGGCAGCGGCGGCTGCGGATACTCAGGAGCGATACCTAGCAACAACAACAGGCAACGACCCAACAACGGCACGAGAGGCTCTGCCGCCTCTCGTGTGTACCGGAGAGGAAATGCGATAAGAGCGTGGATAGGACCACGATACGCGGGTACGGTCGCCGTGATCATTAGGCAAATGGAAATGCTATTAAACCGAGGTTCGTTCGCTTACGTCAAAACCGCACTTGCGGGAGCGGTCGCGCGGCGTGTCGTTCCCGCGACGACAATACCGCCCGCCCTGTAACTCTAGCAGATTACGACGAAAAAGAGAAGTCGCTCGAGCGAAAAGCAGAAGATGAACGAGTTGCGATATGCACGACAGTTGCGACATTTGCAACAAATTATGTTGACTGAGTGATCTTGATGGTTGAACATTATTTATTTATAGAAGGATGTACATATATTATTACTTTATAGTTAAGAGCTTATCAAATTCGTAAAAATTGATTTTATATTCGTCCTATATATTACACAAACATACTCTCTAAATTTTTTTAAATGAAATGAATCTCACTCTAAAGAATGAAATCTCTCAATCTTTAGAGATTTCATTCCAAAGAATTTAGAAAGTAGAAAGAACACTTTTGTTGGAGTATGTAAAAGTTTATGTAGGTACAGATCTGAAAATAATTTTGTTAAACTATTGAAATAATTATGTATGACGCTCAAACGTACTATAGAACCATAATGAGTATTGCAAAAAATTATAACATTCTAGCAACCAGTCAACCACAATATACGTAATTATTTTAATTCAAAAAGTCATTTTCAGACCTGTATGTAATTAAAGTTTTAAATACTTCAACAAAATTATTTTTCCCATGAAATATTTACAGAGATGTAGCTATTCTATTACATACATATCTATATTAATTTTTGAGTGATGATTTGTCCCATGCAGCTTATATTGCAAAAATTTTTGTCCAGGATAATATTTGGAATCTATATTAAAATGCAATCGTTTAGAGATCGTAAAACTTGTGAAAAATTAAAAGTCGATAATGACAAAATGTGAAATAGTCGAAATAGCGGGAAATACATTTCCGTACCTGAAAAATTTGCGACGCGCACGGTCGAGCATGTTTTACGTACATTTCACATTTTCGCGTGTATAGGTTTTCAATTAACGCATGTTTCGCATATTTTACAAGGATAATATATTTACTTTGGGTTGAACGATTTATTTGCGTGGTTCGTAAATAGAAATTGAATCTATTAAATTAAGGTGATCAAATTTTAAAGAAAGAGATTATTGATACTATAATTATTTAACAATCTTAATCAAGTTTGTATTTGTCGAATTTTACATCAAATAGGATTAAAAATTTCCATTTATATCGTCCAATGTAGCGAAAATTATTTCTTGACAGTATGACAAATAATATGGCTTTAAAAGCACTTTTTTACATGTTCATGCGCATATTTGCATGTGTATGTTTGATGCAAACACGGTTTCGTATTCACGTTTCCGATTTAAAAATACGATCGTGTAATATTGTGTTACCGCCGCCGCATTGTTTTTCCGTCGTGCGCGATCAATATTCCTATGCAATTTTACGTGCACAAACGCATATTAATTATTTCACCGAATGAATCGTCCCATTCACCGGAAATATCGGCATTTCCCATTACCGCGATTATTTTTTCATTGAGGTAGCTTGTATCGTTTTGTAACAGCAGATCCTCGCTGTCGTAATATCTTTCATTTCGACTTGCAAATATAACGCGACCAGTCGAGTTCACTTAACTATCCGTAAGCTGCTTATGAATTATTATAACAGGTCAACACTGCTAGAGATATCTTCTCCCCGCTCTGTTTTTGCTTGCATTCACATCGGTGAGAACCGAATATTTGAGAACCATTACCAGCGAAACCGATGCAAATTCATGAATCACATACTAAGCATCCATGTTCCCTCCGAAAGACACAAGAAGCATTCGTGGTCCTCGCTAGAAGGAATTAACCTTATAAATTATACATGTCATCTCTGTACGTTCCTTGACGAGCAAAAAATCCAGCTCGTTAATTCGGCCGATCGGCGAGATGTTACTGAGAAAGCTAGAAAAGACGCAGATCTTGAAATGTTCGGGCATCAATGACGGTGGTCGCTCTGGCAACCGGAAGCAACTACGCGCAGCATTTCCGTTTTCACGACCACCCGCGGTACCCGGGTACAATGAAGTTTTTATAGGAGAGTATTCTCGCACGTTCTACCACCCTCTTCCATCGGAGACACGTAAATGTGTTTACACCCCGCACACACAAAACTACGCGTACGCACGTACATTCACGTAAGGGCAAGTATGCACGTGCGTGCGCGTGTATATCGACATATTAAATTACGTCGGCGTCGGCGAAGTTAGTCCAGGCGACGCCAGTGCGACGACGCATCGCGAAATCGCTAATGGAATACTCTAGTCCGGCATATTGTCGAATTTCGTCGTTCCGGCGGATAAAAGCCCGTTAATTCGTGACCCCCTTAACGGGCCACGCTAATGATTCCGTTTTGGTTTGGTGGTTCGACCTGTCACCCGACCGTCACGCGCAGATGCAGCTTGCCCAGCTTGCTGTTTCCCTCCTCCGGTCCTGCCGACCTCGTCCACCCTCTTCTTCACCGGTTCTATCCGCCCTCTCGTCATGCTATACTTTATACGAGTCTATATACACGGTTATGCGACCAAATAGCTCGGTATCGATTCCTCTCAAAACCGACTGCAATTATGTCGAATCAGATCTGCGAGATGGAATCTGGTTTTCATGCATGTAACACGGAACTTCTACATTGCAGAGATATTCAACGTGAAGAACGAAAATACAGTGATAAAATAATATTCCGTCAAATTTTCATTAAACAAGTATAAATTTTGCAAGATATTTCTTAATTCGCTAATCCTCGTTTCTATCATGGTAGTTAATTAATTTTAATCTCGGTTCAACTAACTCTTCATCTATTTTTAGTTCTAAGAATTAGAAAATTATGAAGAGAGTCTTAAACCAAGATTAAAATTAATCTACATTGATAAAAACGAGTATAACTGTCTTAAGATTGTAATGTGAATACACAAATATATAAAAGCCCATACGGTCTGAACTGGGTTTTATTTAGTACTTAAAATAATATTTCTCAGTGTGAATTTACACACTCGGAAAAGAAGTTCATTTGACTAAATTAATTTCGTTGTCTTTATTTCTTTCGTTGAAAAATGTAATGTATCTAAAATAAATGGTCAGATATAATACATGTATTATAATTCGACTGATAATGAGTATTATTACAATAAATATCGTGGATATCTGAAATAATTTCCGATATAAACATACACGATACTACGTGACTCGTGGTGCAGAAGTATGCGCTAGCTAGTGCATAACTACAAATATGTTAGGTGCTGTGTTTCCGCGAAATTAATGTTTCCCTCGAAAGCATCCGAATTAATGAAGGCACTCGCAAACAGAGACCTCCGTATATATTCATTTTAGAAATCGCGCAGTTGCGGATCAGTTCGAGGAGCGAAACAATGCTGATAAACGTTCGTACCAATGTCACAACGAAGCTACATATCCTACGGACGTTCACGTACGTGTCGTCCCGCAATTACGAAGCGTCTTGGCGTAAAGCCAGAGGCGATATTTCCAACTTCGAATGCGTCGGAGTTCGGTAAGCATTGTCCAGTCTAACGGGTTACAGCGGGAGATAAGGTCGGCGAGGTCTCTGGAAATTCAGGAAATAATGGTACCGAACATCGTCGTCGTCGTCGTGGTATTGCTTCCTCGAGAGGGTTAACGATAGGCCGCAGTTCACGACGTTCTTGCGAGTCCACCGGGCCGAATATCGATCCCCGCGGCACGAGGTGCTATTAATTTGCTCGTTGTGACTACGTAGAAATAGCAAGCGGCGAATACCAGGCGCAAGAATGCGGGAATTGCTCAGAGGATGCGGATAATGCGCTTATTGTTCTGGACTTTTGTTACTTCTTGCACATTATGCATTCGCGGGTATCAGAAAGCGTGAATTATCGCACTCTCATAATTCGGTCGTAAATACCTATTAAAAAGTACATTGGAAAAAGCAAATCTGATTGTATTAATTGGAATTCTGATTGAAAATGGACAAACCCAAATTTTCTTTTATCATAATTCTAGTCGAGATAATTAGAATTTTGATTGCTATGATCTATCTTCTGATTCGTTCATTTTCAATTAGAATTTTTCCTTAATATATCAATAGTGGAATTCAATCCATCTTTATCCGCTAAAATTTTAACTCGTCATTTTAACATGGTCGCATTTCTATTACTCTCGGATGTTGGATGCCACTGAAAGCACTTTGGTTATTGCGCCGCTCGCAATATTTGAACAGGCGATCGGTCTTCCGCCCACTGCCTTTTCCCGGAAGAAAACTCATTATCTTAGGCAATAATACGACGATTCCCGAAACTCCAGTCGGCCCTTGCTCGAAGGAGCAATAACGCCTCGGGGAACATCTTATTTCGGGGGTTAAATCGTTCTACCAACACGAGCCGTATCGGCGTTCCTGTCTCTCACATTAAAAATATCAATCCATCAACGGCGCGACAAAACGGGAGGATGCGCCGTCTGAGGTCTCAACGCGTGAGAGACAACACCAGTTACTTCGCGGAGAAGAAGAGGGGTGGTGACTTCTAGCTAAGCTACCTTCCGGAAGCATATCGGAGGCCACCCTCCAGTTCTGACTTTTTCCCGAAGCAACTTCGCCCGAGAATAATCCAATTTGCGCTCTTCTTTCCGAGCGAGAAGCCGCGCTCGTCACTAACAGCCGACGTGAGACGACTGGTGGATGAAACGACAATATTATTTTTTTCTCCTAAGATACCTGTGCTGAATGAGACATCGATATGCCCGAAACTTTCGCATCTGTCGCGATTGCAACTAATTGAATAACAACGGTAAATAGAAGATACATCAAGAAAGAAGCCTGAAAAAGTTATATACACGGAGGTTGTCGATGAAAGTTAATAGAGTGGTGAATGAGTGGAAAATCGTCCGATCCTTCCAGTCGACGGAGTCTCTCAAACGAGTTCTTAGCGAAGATCGAAGTATATGGAGTGTACCTATATCTTTATACCACGCAAGCATGTAGAGAAAAATTTCAATCAATATTAAAGTTCAGCGGTAAACACATAATAGATATTTACATTAATTTCTTTTCTTTCGTATACTATTCAAAATTCCATATATATATATATATTCTTAAATATCAACAATATTAAGAATCTTTATTTTATATCGCATATGTGAGAAACACAATCAAAACTAGAAATTTAAAATGCCTATTACGGTCGAAGCTGGATCTTCATTGCTTTAAATAATTCAAACTTGAAGTATTAATATACACTATACTCGTATATGTATTTGCATATATACCATATTGTAGTTTTATCGCAATTTGAAAACACTACAATATGATATATATGCAATTACATATATAATGTATATTAGTAATTCAAGTTTGAATTATTTAAAGCAATAAAGATCCAGCTTCGATCGTAATAGGCATTAAAAATTTTTAGTATTGATTGTGATTCTTAAATATCTTTCTACGAGAAAATTGAAATTAGTTTTATATACGTTTGCGATATTATCCGTTTAGATATATCATAAATCTTTAAATTCTTTTTATTGCAAAATATTATGATAGATTTCTTTTATAAAGATTAGCAAATACTTTTGCGGTATAGATATATACATAAATAATAAAATATTATTATTGAATATTAAAGTAATAAATTATTTATGTGCTGTGTGCAAAAACCGTATCTGTTTACATTAAAATATCCCTAAGAAAAAAAAGAGGTAGGAAACGATAAATGTTTCGAAAATCCTACAATAATAAAAAAACTATTTTTATCCAGAAAATTCTCAATTGATCTACTTAGACTGGAATTCATCGGCTCAATAATCATTGATGTAAGACATGATAACGCACGTTAAAATCGCGATACAGAAATTGCTGGGAGGAATAAGAGTCGAAGAAGAGGCTAGAGAAATGGAAACGATATAAAAGGGGATCTTGGAGCCCCAGAGTCCGTTCCAAACAGAATGCAGTAGCCATTGCGCAGTCCATAAACTTCTCTCTTGCCTTAGAATGGCGCTCTTTTCTCCCCCGAACGTTAAGGTACACCCTACAGCTAGCATCAATAGGAATGCCATTTGGGACCGCTCTAAGAAACTGCTAATAGAGCTTCGGGTTTCGGAATGAGAAGGAAGCGAAAAGAAAGAGAAAAGGGGGCGAAGGGAAAAGTGAACGGGGAAGCGATGGTCGAAGACATTGGTGACGAATAGACCGAATCCCAAATCTTATCTCGGGACAAATTTAAACCGCTGTGATGTAAGACGGTTATTCAATCGATTCCTACTTCATCATTTATACCATACAAAACTTCACGTGAATTTTTCAAACTGAACAAATATTTGCGATATATATGTGTATATCAAACAATAACTATTTATTTCTGAATTTATATATTTGTAACATTAAAAAAAATGTTATTTTCTATATACATATTTTATGTATCACAATTTTTCAAAATTAATTTTTTGGATGTTATTTAAAGACGGTAAATTTTTTATCGAAACATCTTTTTTTGTATCAAATTAGAATATGGATATTAATGAGTCTTATTAAATTCGATCGAGGACGTGCCTTTTCAAGAATAGGAACCGAATTCGGAGAAAAAAAGACCACAGAAAAAGAAAAAGAAGTGGTCAAGCAGTTTTGCGCTCAATCCTTAAGTTGATCGTAAGAACTCGTTTCTTTTCCGTGCTTTCGTTCTCGTTGTGTTCGCACAAAAGACCGCGTTATACGTTTACCGCTAGAGTCCTCATCCACGTCCTTTCATTGCTCGTCCATTAATGGCAGTCGATCGACCCCTCCGGGGTCCATCGACGACTGCCTCGCTTCTTTATTTCTTTTCACCGAACAACATAAGTAAGAGGCCGAAGCTCATTTCGAGGGTGCTAACACGTGCCGAAAAAAGTGGTCCTTCATTGACCACCCACGATTGTGGACCGACTATTTCTCATAAAAAAAATTTTTTTTAAATCATGGATTACACTAATATTATTTTCATGAGTTGCCCTAAAACATGTATGTATATATGTATTTATATTTCAATTCAAATAATATAATTGTACATTAAATATAAATACCAACGATAAAAATCGTTTTAGCAAATCGTTGTAGTAAAAGACTATCGATAATAATTTTAGACTTCTAATTACGTTAATTAAATGCCAACAATATAAAAATGTTCTAATTAATGAATATCGTAGAAAAAGAATAATGATAATGATTAAAGATTTTAATGAAGCCTTAATTATTTGATAAATTATTTTTAAATTAAATAAATTATTATTTTTAAACTTTGTGTTTCTATGTATAAACTGTAATTAAAATTAATTTCTTAATTATTTGAGAAAAATAATTTGTCTACGACAATTTATTTTTTTCTCTCTTTGGATATTTGGTACTCGCTTATTTGCTCTCTACTTGTTGTTGCCTCTGGGGGTAGTTACGCGCAAGGGGTAAAAGCAACCTGGCGCCATCTGTGCGGAACAGTCGCAAACCGGTCACCCTTAAATACTTACCCTTGAATCCAGAAGCAGGTTGTTTAAAACGGATAATTAGCGTAAAACTGGTTGTGGGTCGCTTTAGTATCTGCTGCCATCTAACGAATCTGTCGTTTCTTGTTACGTATAATGCTGATTTAACTTTTGCTAATAAATATCATCTCCGATGATATTTCTTTTTTGATCATTTCAAATTATAATTAATAAACTTATAACACTAATTGAAAAGTATTACATAATTACACTACGTTATATACAGTATGCACATGCATGATTGTGCACATTGCATAACATTAACGTGGACAAAGATAGTGACAATCCAGCGATCGATAATATCGCATTACAGCAAAATTTGCGTTCAAAGAGTTCAAAGATATCCCCCTTGGAACTGGGTGTGTTTATCTAAATAATATTATTTATGCGCAATGACTCTCGTAGCTCTTCTCTTTGTAAAGAAGGGATCGTTGAAACATGCGAGAGATCTTGATCTCTTACAAAGGCTTCGTGAATAATGGAATCGTTTCTTTCACAGACACGTTCGGCAAATACACGCGTGCACGTGCATTAACTGTCATGACGACTCGCGCGTAGAAGACTCGATGACACAAGGCGCTCCTTTGAGAAATACGTCTCTTCGCACAATCTACCCGTACTTTTCGCCTACTAACTCCTATGGCGAAATCCCCCCGGATTTCGAGTGGAAGTCGTGTACGCGTTCTATCTCTCTGCTTATCTACTTCTCCTACCTTTCGTTTCGCGAAAGTTAGAGCAGATTACCTTTTTAAGGTACATCGACAGCGTACATAATTTAATCCTCTGACGACCCGCGAATCAGATGATAAACATCAAGTAGCTGACTGACTGAAAGCCAGAAGAACACACCTTCTATCCCTAGAATGGATGGGGAGAAAACGTTTAAATCTGCACGCACACGCGAATGTCTACATGGATTATACACGCACAAATACGCGAGGTCGACTCGAACTTAGCTCTGTTTCGGATCTCCTAAATACCAATTAGAGATAGAAACTTCCCTTTTCATGTTGATTCCCGCTACTCGAAGTTATCCCAAAGTTCGCATTGTTCTTCACTCTTCAAGAGAGTGCCGTGAAGACGTTGCTTTACCTACCCACCCTCTCTTTAACTTCATCCCGTGCTCCATTGCCACGTACATAACCCGCCACCCATCCGCCAGCCGTCAAGGTTGGCATTAGGGTACGCAATAATTGTAAAGCGACTTGCCAACTACTTTCGGAATATAGCTCCAACCGCGTGTTAAGCTCCGCCACAAGGCAGAGTTCTGTTACATCTATTAAATGCTGAATTATTAAAATAGTTATAGAAGATAGAGAATGAGAATTATATAATATCCATTAAAATTTAAAACATGACTTGACTAATAATCGTAAGTCTTATATAATAATATGTTATTATATAGAGACAATAATACTATAGCAATGATATTCAATCAATTCACATGATCTCTTTGAGTTCTATTTTTATTCTTAAATCTACAGAAGATAAAATATCATATTTATATACAATTATAATAAATTCGGCAAATAGGGAATTAGCGCTGTAATATGTGCGCGATCAAAATTTCAATATTATTGAATTGTATATATCATATTTAATTATTAATTTGTATAGATGTTTCGGCTAACTTTTTAATCATTCTTAGTACGTACAAATGATTCGATGTGATAAAATAAGCGTTGAGATGTATAAAATTAGGCTCGCGCACGTTTTACAGCGCTAATTTCCTATTTACCGAATTTATTATAATTATATTTTTATATCGGGGAATTTAGATTATCATATTTATACCTTTTTTACACAAAAAAGTGTAAAATATATGTAAGAAAATAATTAATACCATAAATAATTTTAACTATTTTCTTGGTACACGCGCACGTCTGCTTTTTTCTCAAAACACGATTTTGGCTCTTCGAATTACGTTCAGATTTGAACAGCTTATTCCATGTCGATCACGTGAAATTACGAGATGCGTGTTGCCACGGTAAATTGGTCGTACACTTCGACTGCACCATGTTATCGAACGCGATCGAGGGCGAGCCGATAAAATCCGGGGAAAGCGAATAGCACGCGATGCGTTAAAACGCTGAGGCAAGGTAATCCGCGCCGGCGATTTCCAAAGCGCAGAACCAGCGGAGGCGTTAAATTCGATGAAGCCGCTTGCTCCCTGCTCCGCGCTCGGCCGCGCGAATTGAATTAAATCGTTTAACGGCCTTATGTTCAGCTGGGGGAGGACCCTCCGGCCGGTATTCGGGGAGGACCGCAGACCCAGGGAGATAAATGTAATGAACGTTGTAGCTCGAACCGACGCTTAACCAGGGCTCCATTAGTAGTGCTATCCGTCTCGCGAGTCTTCTCTTTTTCTCCTACTATACCGACCGTCCCGTCGCGCCACCACCTCTGCGTCCCTTTTTCTTTCGAGAATTTCAATTATATGGACGGACGGGAAAAGAGAGACACGCGTGACGTTGGCGACTGGACTGCCAAGCTCAGGAACCGGCGGCGACGACGACGACGACGTCCCGTGCCTGTCGCCAGGCAAATGATTTCAATTCCGTTCCATTAAGCCAACACGGGCCGAGGGTCCTTTCGTTTTCTCATCATCGTCTTCTCTTTCCTCGCTTCATCCTTATTCTGTCTAACTCGATCTCTTTCGCAAAAGCTTCTTCGAATCCGTTTCGTCGCGACGAGCGTCGCGGAATATTTAAACTCCCAACGCAAGCAACCACCGTGTTTCGACATGCTCGTACATTTCGCAGGAAATGGTAGGATGCTGAAGTATCGCGAAAATTGGTGGTGAAGTACCGTCCGCAACACAGCGATATCGAGTGCCATTTATCACAGTGAAAGATAGACTGCCCGTGAAAAGCGATGGTCTTCTCGTGATCGAGGGACGAAAACTAAATTTATCTGTGGAAAGTCTCACATGTGCTTCTTCATGGTAATTCCATCGTATTGACTGCGCAAACGCTTCGTTGCTGCTTCAATAGATAATTTTTGATGCAAGCATAGATCGAAATATGAAAGACGCTTTGTCGTTTGGTAAACAAACGCTGATACGGCTCAAGATCCCTGCAGAGTTCATTTTGTCTATCGAATTCACTTTCCGCAGACTGCACGAGAACCATGAAGATTAGAGGGAAGAGAGAAGGAAGCGTATAAACTCGTTCGAGCGAACGAACGCGAGTGACTCCTCCGAATACTTTCACCCACCGCGAGGGAAATCGCCTCCGGTGGGACCCCTAGATATTAAACTGTTCAACATGGCCGGAATGGTTCGTTTCGATGCGTTTCCCTGCGACTTTCCGAAGATATTAAATTTCGGTTCCGAAATGTTACCGCTGGGTACACTCGTCTGCGCAGGCTAGACGTCTTTTAAAGGGTTCACCTTGACATTGCAGCCTCCGATATTGACGGTTAGTCGTTGTCCCCGGCTGTTGCATTTTTATTATTATATCCTTATCATGCTTTTATACCGCAAATGTAAATATATAGATAAAATATGCATATTCCATAAACACGGAAAAAAAAAATTTCTGGTTACAGCTAATTCTGATTAGCTACTATAGCTATAACATTTGCTAATACATACAGAGGATTTGCTGCTGTAGCTAATATAAGGACGTGATAGCAAAGTATGCATGTCTGTTACAGATCAATTTATTTAGCAACATGAAGTTAGTTGTCATAGTTATCGAATATGTCCGTGTAAAAGAAAATTGTTTCTACCACAGCTAAATATGATTTACTAAAACTGTACTTGCTACCAAATTGTCTGCTACACAAAAAACATTTGCTGCAGTGATCAATACATCGACATAATAGCAAAATGCTTGTCTGTTACAATGATAATATTTAGGCCTCAGAGCTAATGGAAATTAGACCTCCCAGACACGACGTTAAGTATCCATATAATGCTACTGAATGAGTCTAATGTTTTAAACCTAATTTTTAGTTGTGGCAGTTAATTTTTTTTTTCCGTGAATCTATTAAATCCTTTTCTATCAACCAAAGAGCCTTTTTCAATTAAAATCAAAGGAAAGTACACTACTCAACAAAATTAATGGATCACTTGTTCCACCCTGCAAAAATAGGCAAATTTGGAGATAGAATAATTTCGTTAAAAATCATTCGTCGAGATTTTTAAAAAAGCATTATAAACCTTGAAATCTCTATTCTTCAAACCTGTACTTTAAAAAACCGTACATTAAGCTTCTCCAGTTTCCTATCTTTTAAACCTGTAAAGCATTATTTTGCAGGGCGTTGCTATGTTTAACGAACTTGTGTCGCGTACGCAATTTCCCGTGCACACACCACTCCAAAACTTTCCGTTGTTCGTCGCGTAGAAGTCTTTCTAATCAAACAGAGTCGCCTCTAAGTTTATTTAAACGTCTCCAGTGACAGTTGGATAGTGTTTCGTCGAAAGACGAGCTTCCTCGTTTTGTTCTCGATGTACCGAGGACACGTCCTCGTCCAGAGAGACGGTAAGGTGGTCGCTCTGTAACCCTCTGACCTCCATGTTGCACTTGTGCGAGCTCGAACCGTGGGATTGGCGCCACGTGGCAACCTCGTCACGCCACATATCCCTCCTTCGTTCTACGATAAATTTACGCGGGAGTATTTTCCTCTTCTCCATCTTATTCTGTTTCAGCCCCTCGCGGGGCCCAACTGCCACGTTGAGCCTGCTCCTCTTTCCTCGTATTGCATCCGACGTATTCCAAGAGTAGCTCGAGCTGGAAAGCCCTCGCCCCTCGAAAAGCGGCATATTTCATCCAGCCACGGTGCTTTTCTTTAATGGACGCCCTTAATAATATATCAATCACATTTATGTTGTACCGAGGGAGATCAGACGATATCGCACATCTGTATAAGTAAGTGAAAACGCATATGTATTTGCCGTATATTATTGAATTCTCTCGCTATGAACCCGTCATTTCTATGGACTCGTGTTGATAATATTTCGGTAGTTACATGTATACGGAAGCAATGGCAAATGAACCCATAAAGCTGTGCTCGAATTTATTCAACGTCCAGATTTCAACTGATTAAAATTACACATTACAGTACCATATCAGTCTGTTCGCAATTTTCCTAGACATATACATATTATAAAACTGTTCGAAATGGATTTGGAGTGAATCAAAATTATTCGGTTTTTTCTTAAAAAAATAACACGATAGAAATCTAGGAAATAATTGAACGGTTTCAATCGTAATCCACTCCAAACAGTTTCATAACATGTACTTTGGCAATAAAATGGCGTATCGAGAAAAAAATTAATTAAAACGGTAAGATTAATTATTAACAATACTTAAGCACGATACTTAAAATCTCATTTTTTAATATTAAAATACAAAAATATAAAAATTCATACTAAACAGGCAATCAATTATTTTAAACGACCAACGAAACAATAGTAAAGAAAGTATGTATAATTTTATCAAAAGTGAACAGAAATCAACGAAGGTAATACCAATATTACTAAACGTGCTAGAAGAAATGAAAGGGTGGATCTAGAAGAGATCCGGAGGAAAGTCGCGGTCCCGTAGCGTCTACCACGAGGGTAGTTTCGAGTAACCGAGTTAATCTTGTCGTTCGTACTACGACAGCGGGGTGCCGTACGGTGCAGCGCCGTACGCGGCAATCAAACAAGTAATTCCGAACAACCGTAATATCCTCGGCTAAGCGCGAGATGCTTGTAAACGTGCGCTAGCACTAATACCGGTAATTCGGTTTACAAGCGCCAGAGGTACGCCCTGGCTATCTCACGTTGGCTTTGTACACAGGAATTCACGTTGATGTAAACGTGAGCGAAGCATCCAACTCGAGTCAGTAGAATGGCCTCCTACGTCGCTGAAAGAAATCCAGGATAGCGGAAATAATTGAGCCGTTGATATTACGTAAAACTTGCATTCCTCGCTCATCGTGCCAAATCACGACAAATACGTACAAACGTCGTTATCAAAAATCGGGTAATGTCGAGTATGTTAGGACACATTAAAACTGCATTTAACGCAAACGTTACGCTACCTTGTCGATACATTATCGATTTCAAAATAATTTCGAAACTACGATTTCAATTAATGTGTTTTGCAGACCGTAATGACCGGGATTTATATTTGCATGACACCGTCACTGATCGCGATAGTGATTCGTCATTGAATATCGAGACGAGAAAAAGCTAACGACGTCCAACAGTCGCAGCGGCACCAAAAACCGGCCGCCGCCATGACGGTGAATGCTTTTTCGGCGTAGTTTTGGAAAGCGATTAACCGAGCTTGCACCTAACACATAGTTGCTGTCCAGGCTGGTGCCAAAACGTAACGAGCTTTCGTGACAAAAAACCTCTTGAAACGACGGATCGCGTTGAATGTCTCCCATCGTGTCATTCATCATCGCGGTCAACGCCACCGCCATTAGGCCACGTCCGTCCACGATCGTCCGACAACGTGAATAGACGAAGAACGGGACGTTTCGTCGAAGAAAAACGGAGGAAAGACCTCACTTCCATTAGAAAGCTTTTTTTTTATTAGAGACAGCGCAACTAATGTGCACGGCATCATAACGGTGACTTCATTTATACATTATAGATAAGGAAAAAAACTAAAGCAAACTGTCACATCAGAAATATAAAATTAATTTTGAACAAAACATGATTCATTTATATCTACGTGAGATTAACGTTTTTCTATACTTTATCGTTAATGTCGTGTCAACAACCTTAGCTTCCTAAAAAATTCCTCTGGAAACGTTGATGTTGTTTAACCTGCATCTTCGGTGGTTTACGCAGCTATTGTGAGAAAAAACAATCTTGCACGCAGCTAGTCCATCACTGCCGCACAAAGATCACCAGAATATTTAAGAGTCACGGATCCAATGTGACTAGCGTGATAAGTCGAACACGGGACGCCGAGGGCCGCGAGATTAATTTCCATTGTCGTATCGCTGGGGCGTCTCGTATAAGCACGAAGGTTGGCCAAGAGACCCGGAGGCGATAGATACGGGCACCATCGACTTGTCACTACGTCCCTGCTTCACTTCCTATGGATTACGAGTGTTTTCTTAAGGCAGTGGCCCTCTCAGGGCGGCAATTTGTATTCGAGATAAACCGTTATTGATGCCGCCGATATTTCTCAGTCCTATAAAATAGATGCTGGGTGCTTCCCCCAGAGGGCTACTTCCGCTCGCTGAAAACCCTACGAGGGACCAGTCGGGAAGACATCCAAGGAGGAAAAGAAAAAGGAGTCTCCTTTCACGACTCTCTGAAGTCGCGCGGACTTCATGGGACAACGAACGTTATAGGTACACAGGGCTTTCGTTATGGTCTGCATTATCCTATGCTGCGGTCGTGAGTGAATGACGATTTATGCTGAAAACTTTAAAGACGAAATATCATTCGCACTCGGATACGCATCCCCGCCTGCCGTCTACAACCGGCTGTTTGGGCGTCGGACTAAGTTTTCTTCACGTCACCCTTGGGATCGTCGGGCCACGAATAATACAGAGGTTCGCATTTGTAACCAGGCAACACCGTAGTGAAACGTGGCAAGGAGGCAAGTCGCTGGCGAGCGTATTCAAGAAGTCAAGTGGATGATATGAGCCCCGGCGAGCGTAAGTCTGGCAGTTCTGCAGAATCGCGAAGTTCAGTCGTGTGGTTAAATAAATGCAGCGCGAGAATATTTCATCGGAGCATCGGACAAGGCAAACGTCGGCCATGAGTTATTTCGCGTTCAAGATCGTGACTTCCTACATTGTTTTATAAAAGAGATATCAAAAATGCTACAGCTGTTTTACAGATTTTGATATCATTTTGATATCATTTTGACATTTCTTGTCTGTTTCCTTCCTGAGCACCAGTACGTCATATCATTCTTTTCTTGCAATTATATTTTAAATTTCACGAGAAATCAAGCTTCTTTTCTTTTCCGACTGATTTCTCATTTTCATCTTATAATTAAAATTTAATATTATAGCCACGCAGAATGTAGTGAGTCCAGGATTGGGAAATTACTTCTAATATCGTTATTATTATCGTTACTTTTTTCGGTAACGATCATCATTTTGTTTGTCTGTAATGATAACAGTAACGTTTCTTATAATGATGGTAACGAATTCAGCTGTTGCTTTTATTGTTACTTTAATTTCTTATAATCTTTATATCTGTTCTCAATACATTTTTTATTAAATAGAAATTTGAATGTTAAAAAATATTTTATACTTTATATCCCAGGCTGCATTCCGATAATTACTGCCAATACTGAAAAAATTTATAATATGTATATAGCATGAACTATAAATTTTCAGTACTGGCAATATATTGGAATGCGCTCTTAATAACAACATTAACGTTTAACAATAATATATAATTAAAATTTTGATAAAATTTACGTTTGTAAGTTAAAATCTAAAAATAAGTTTATATTAAAAAATAAAAATATTACAATAATATAATAAGAGAGAAGAATGCCATTTTCGTCAAAGCGAATGCTTAGTAATATTTATATGTGAATATAATTTTCAGTTCCATATGTAATTTTCAGTTCTATAGACTGCACGCCGATTAATTTATCGGACTTGAAACATGATTATGAATTGAAATAATAATTTCACAATTAAATTAATTAATCGTTGATTGGAACAATAATGCAATTAGCATCTTAAAAACTTGTAAATAACTTATTGCAAAAAATCCTGAGAGGTGATATTTTTCATGATAAGTTATTTACAAGTTTTTAGGCTAGTTGCGTTATTGTTAAATGGATAATTATATAATTGTGAGATTATTATTTCAGTTTATAATTATGTTTCAAGTCTGACAAATCGAATCGACGTGTAATCTAAAAATTGTATTTGTATATTCACATATAAATTTACTACTAAACGCCAAGACCCGCTTTGACTGAAAATGCCATTTTAATTTGGAAATATTTTTCTTTCGTATTTATGTTTAAACATTTCTCAGTCTATCTCACTTAATAAAAATATTAATATAAAGAATTATAGAAAAATTAGATAAATTTAACATAAAAAGGAGCTTGCTATGTACAGACTACTTTAGAGTTTCAAGTTATAAAACTGATTGTTATAATTAACATTGATTATTAAAACAAAAAAAAATAAATTGTTACTCTCAAAGTAACAAAAACGATAATACGTTACTTTTTAAAATTAGTAACAAAAAATGGTAACGCATTTTTTAATAAGTAATATTCCCAATCCTGGCAGACACACAGAAAGAACAACGAGAAGATACGTTCGAAAGAAATTGCTATATTTCTTTCTGACAGAACGAATTATTAGCTCGAATGTGCGCTAACGTCTTCGCGTCCGCTAATAACTTTCGTCTTTACTGCGCTGTTTCATCGTCGTTTATTTTCTCGTCGACGTGTCGTAAAGGCGATAGTGAAAACGGCGCGTGGCTAAGCCGTAAATACCTTGTCGCGGCGAACATCCCTGTCGGTCGTAATAAAGCGACGTAGGAAGACCTACGGTGTACGTTTTGCTATGTACGGATACGCAGGATCCCATAGGGAAACAATATGCGGATTTCGGCATGTATGGTGTCAGTGCGGTTTGTCCCGAAGGGCGAAGGGGGTCCCGTAAGCGTCGCGATCCTGTTATTGCAAGTCCGTCGCGGTGCTGTCTTATTGGTCGACATAGGGGTTTCGTCGGCTCATTGGGGTGGCACAATCTTAAACGGGATCTACGCGACTTTACGTCACACCTCCCTCTTGGGAGGAATATTGGATTACAGTGATTTTCAATTATGAGCAATGGCATGCATCCTCCTCCCCCCAGAAAAACCACATTAATAATGCACGCGTCTCCTAGTTTTAAGCTAAATATTATTATTATCTTTTTAAAAGAGACACCTGCACATGCTATCGTTTAAAATATTTCACAGAATCCTTGTATACAATAAAACTGCGTACTTTCACTGTTGCAAGAATCAACTAAATTATTCCGAGGACAGCGCCGTTGCCAGAATTTCGTCGAAGTTCAACATGAAATTTTATTACAGAGTATATACGTGAAAGATGCAGAATTTAGAACGCCGTTATTTGTTCGTTAATATATGTAGTCAGATTTCATTAGTAACTTATTGATTAAATTATAAATTATAATTAATAATAATTTAACATAACTCGATATAATAACTAGGTCGATGCTTGCTCGGCATTTCTGGTTTGGACGAGGCCGTTGGAATATCAAAAGAGTAAGTGGTAAGATAAAACTGCTTACGTATCAGATGCGGTAAGGTACATTTTGCGACGGCAAAATATTCCGGCAAAAGGAAACTTCTCCGTTTACAGAAACTTCGGAGTTTAGCGGACGTTCGTAGGGTGGCAGCACCCTTCAACGTTCTTCGAGGGTTGCTACAGTGGTTGTCGAGTCAGAAATATAATCCCGTTTAAAACATTTCCATTTATATAATTATTTTCCAAATAAATTTCTTATATTGTGTATGTATCTAAAAATATAAAATATAAATGTATTTATTTACATTATTTTATATTATTATATTTTATCTATGTAAAATATTAATTATTATCAGTTATTTATACGCTTAATAATAGAAATTAATATTGCAGCAAATTTGTTACAATTTTAAGGAAATAATATCTATATTATTTCTTTTTTATTATTTTTGGTACCGATAACGTAATAATTGGCACAAATATATATAAATAAAATGTAAAAAATTATACTATTTAATATTATCGTGTGTTACTATTCTCTTTCTTACCTTCGAATAAAATTGAAATTCATGTAGGATTTATCATTTTCGGCTTCAAAAATTTACTGACAAGCCATATATGACCATATAATGAACTTTGCATTTTATGAGAACATTAAAAGATTAGAGAAAACTTTGACGAAACTTACGGACACGTATATGATATAACTATCTCAAATAATATTAATATATCGTTTGCCACTGCAACGATCGATCATCCTTTTAATTTCTTAAGTTCGTATCTTGTCCAGAGCCGAATAATACAGACGAATATTTTCAGCGTTGCCATGACATTTCCGCACGTTTTTTCTCGATCGATCATTTGTGCGATTGCACAGCTAACAATATAGAAAACGATGAAGAATACGAGCGTTCCGCAAAAATGAAAAATTGAAGACGTCGCGTTGGAGACTTCCATTCAAGCGATATCCGAGCTGCACCGTTTCCAAAGATGGACAATGGCATCCCATGGGGTATCTTTTGAGTGCGGCAAACATTCAATTTGTCCAACGTATCGTCTTTCCTCCGAATTTTAACGCCGACTGGAAATTTCATTGCAAGATGGACCTAACATCGATCCATTTCATGTAACGCAATCCGATACAACTATACCTCAATAACAATTTTCATTCATACCTAAACACATATCTTTTATACGTCCCATTAAAATCACGATGATAAAACGTGAAACTAACTGTTAATTAGCAAAAACGAGAATTAAAATCGATACGGTGTCGCTTTAGTGCTGTCGCGCAAACGACAGCAGAAAATACGTTAGTTATCGTACTAAATGTCATTAACTGTTATAACCGGGAAACGTGCGAAGGGAAATAATTAATTTACTCTGCCAGCGAATCGATAAACGGGACGGCGCCATTCTGCCTGCGAATGCATAATAAAAGTATCACTTATTGCGCCGACCTAAGAGAAAATATTTCATGAACATGGCTGGCCGGAAAAGCCGCTTTAGCCGGAAACGTTCTGGCCGTTGATTAAAATTCCAAACTATTTTAGCGGCCTGACATTTCTCTCTATTATTATTATTTCCCTCGTGCGCGTTACGCTCATCAATGTTTTGTACTTTCCTGAAAACAATCGGATGTATGTATGTAATTACACAACTGTAACACATTCGATATAAAAATATTATAACTATCGTGCAGAAAACTAGAAATGCGTGATTCCAATTTGATGAAGAAAAATCAAACAATACGTTAATCAGTCGAAAAGTTTTAAAAATGAATAAAAATTTGTGATATTTATGTTTTAATTACTTGTAATATTCAAAGAGTTAAGGCGTACCTTCTCGCATGTCTCTCAATTAATAATTTAATTATCTTAATTATTATTACCGTAAATATGGAAACAATAATAACAATAATTATCAGCTAGATCCATCAATCTGGTCCTATGTATCCTTCCTCTGATACCAGATTGCGTCCTCACTCGGCCTCTTTTTCGTCCTAAGTCATACCTCCGTCAAATTCGCGGTCGGTCGACGGGGCCGAGGTAAGTGCAATTATGCTAATCAAATCAGAGAGTGGGCAAGACGCTCCAGACATGGGAAGGTGATGAGAGGTTACATCGCAGAGGGTCCGGAGTGCCGGTATTAGTTGTGGGTAACCTCAAGGTTCCATGTCAGAGAGGAGGTGGAAGATGGTACTGATGGTCGCATTGCTGGCGGCGGTCGTGAAGGCGGTAGAAGCAAGGAACGAGTAGAAATGGTCAGGTTACTCGTATCTCACTCCGGAGACCAGAAAAGAGTAGAACCGACAACGGCTGAATCACAAACTTCGAAATCTAATTTCGAGCGTTGATCCGTCATTATTCATCGCTCAGATTCGTTTCCGCCCATGTTTATGTAACATTCCCCTGATCTTCTTTTCTTTTTCTTTTGAGATGCGTAAACAGATAGGTATGCAATTGTCGCCAAATTGTCGAAACATCATGTGGCGTCTGCCAGACAGATTACAGGGCACGATGACACTGGCTAGCATCGGAAAGAGACACACCTGATTCCCGACGAATAATGCTCCATTTGACCCCGGAACAACGTGGCAATTTTGGGTCGACACAGAACGGTCGCATTTTCGCACCACGAAACGTGTTATTACTCGATCGTATAATTTCAGGTCGAGTTTTTCATTGAGTCCGCAAGCGCTGTAGTGAAACGAAATGAAAATAGAACATAAGTGCTAAATTCTGCGGCATCGAGTTTATCGACGTGATGTGACAACTATGCGAACGCATCGAGCGATGCCCGACAACTCGGGGCGTCATCGGTATTATCGTCATTCGCGCGTGATAATTAATTTCTCCGACTGCGCGAGTCGTCGCATTCGGCGCGAAATACGTAAATTATCTTCCATAATTAAAACGCACTGGGTTTATACGCCGCGTCATGCTGTACCACAGCGAGCTGCGTACGACACGTGTAGTGAAAATTTCATAGAATCTCTGGAAGCCGGCTACGTAGCTACTGGGAGTCTCTGGGTTATTGGTTTCTCAGTTGTTAATTCGCCATGTCGGCACGCCCAGCAGTTGGAAGTGACCGTGCGGCGTTCAAGCGTACGTGAGTCGTTGGCGCAATCAAAGGGTCGAAGGCGAGAACGAGAGGATGGCAATAGGCAAGACCTGGGGAAAAAGGGAGAGAGAAAAGCGGGAGGGAATAAGGAAGAAAGCACCGTGTTTCGAGTGGCAATATAATACAGCCGCGAAACAATGGAGCACCGTGTAAGCCCGGCCACGAGGGCAATAAAACCACGACCGCGTTGGCGTATAAGCCAAGAGAGCCGTAGGAACTTCCGTGGCGGATGAGGGATAGAAAATTAAATATTAATTTCGCCAGAGCGACCGAGAAAAGCTCGCAGCTCGCAAGCTCTCGGCTTCCTGACCCGCCAAAAGGTAGCGCCAATTCGAAGGGGTCAAACTCTTCCAGCAATGCTTGGATTCTGACCAAATTAACTTCGTCTGAATTCGAAATTCAATTAACCTCAGCACTTACATTAATAATCCAATACCAAAAAACGAGTACTGCATTATCCTTCAGGCACGTACTGCCAAGCGATCAAATAGAAACTGAAACGATTGCATTGGAAATATCTACGAGAAGATATTATGCCAGCTCGTTCTCTACTATTATGAGTATTTAATCAGTCGTTGCGGAAATTCAAGCTTATCTCCGGCTAGAGGGATGATGATACATTAGCGAAAAATTTATTTCGCTGCTCTCAAGAGCTCGTCGTAACAGGAAATCCTATGAATCCCCGAAGGAACCTGTCATCACGAAACTAGTTGATGCAATCGGAGATAATTTCCGCAAAAACATGGTAAATGGTAACATCTCGTTATCTTTGACGTGGTACCTGTTATAGCGACTTCCATAAATCATCAAATCCAGCGCAAGCCGCTTTACCCTGATGCACACAATTTCACTCATCCACTATTCGCCATTGCAAAGGGATTATTATCGCGGCCATATTTAGCCGGGTGCGGATTACAATCGCGACTGGGTATTATAGCATAAATTCGCTATACGCGACAAACCAAAAAATGAAACAAAAAAGGGGAGAGAGAGAGAGAGAGAGAGAGAGAAAGACAGAGAAAGGAAAACGAACAGCTATGGCAGGCCACCAAATGTTTCCTGTTCGTAGCACGCGACGCCCGCCAATGAGGGCATCGGCAAGGGGTCGGGGACGCGGTGATGTCGACGACGGAAATGCAAAAGTTCGATTTATGCGCTAACACGTTCGTGCGTACGTATACATGAACGCGCGCGTGCAAGCCCGTACGTAGATAGCTCTCCTACGCGATGGGGGATGAGGCGCGAACAATGATACATGGGCACTACGTATGCGAGCGCGAAAACCCCTTCTGTCCCCATTTTTTCCCCCCATGACTGCCAGACTATCAATGTTTCATAGATCGCACGATAACGTCGCGAGGCGCCCGTAAAGAAAAAAAAAGTACACCCGAATTCCCGGATATGATAGCGCGCAACCTGGGGCACCTACTGATGGGGCACCTACTCCCGTGAAATCTACACCAGGTCGTTGCATCGAGTCGTCCGTCGACGACGACAGGCGCACGTCCCCCGCGCACACCCGTCTAATATCCGCTTATGCGAGAATCTGAAATTTATGTAAACGATCCTTCATCTAGCCGCTGATAGATTCGGGAATATATGCGCGTTGCGTGTGTCGCTGCCGCGTCAAATGGAAACTCACGCGACGTAGTCCGAAGTTTCCTCCAGACGACGTGGCGTGTGAAAGTGACACGCCTGATTAAAAATTATTCTCGCCTGCTATTTAATTCCCGTACAATCTAACTGTTATCCATAAACACAAATCTTTTTATATATTGTAATACTTACACATATATCAGATAAACAGTCATTCAAGGGGATTATTATCGCGGTCATACCCGAATGCGGAAATAGAATGGAATAGAATGGAAAATTATGAGAAAATACAATTAAAATGTACAAATTGTAAAAACAGTATACGCAGAAAAATGTAAAGTAATATGCACTAGAATTCTAGTAAATTTTATGGAATTGGCAGGTCCATATAGAGACAAGCATCCACTTGTATAAAATTTACTTTTCTGATAAATGAACGATGGTCGTATAGGAAGAGAGCCATATTGTAATTTTTTACATTTCACAAAATAAATCTATAAATTACCATATATTTCAATAAACTTTATTTTATCGATGAGTATTTTTTGCTTTAGTACTGACAAAATTTACTTTACTAAAAAATACAAGTGTATATCACAGTCTCAAGAATTATTCATGCTTACACTTTAAAAGAATAGTATGATTTACTTTATTCTAAATCACTTGAATGGATTTACTGTAAATGTAATGCACCTACATTTTACTTTACACCTCCGGTTTTTTATACTTTCAGACAAGTAAAGTTAGTCATAAGTTCGGCAAAAATAACCAGAATATTTTTATTGACAAGGTAAAAATTATTTGACAAAATTTTTCTTTGCATAGAAATATATATAAAGATATAGGGAGAAAAAGGCAGAATAATAAAGTGCAATAGACCATACAATACAAAATATACGAGGCAAATTTAAATATCAAGTGTAGTAACATGTACATACATGGTTGTTCTACAGGAAATTTCTGAAATTGCTCTGACCAAATATAACGGATATATGAGATATTCGGGCGTCGAGACACTCGACGACCGGAAGTATATCTTGATACTTTTCTGTTTGTAGCGCCAACATTTGTCTTGCCGCCCCGAAGGTACACGAAGGCGAATCCGCACAGTGCCGTACCGCAGCGTCGTAGCCCGCGGGTGCAGTATATTCATGCCAGGTTAGCCGGGCCACCCTCGCAGAAAGAAAGATACCCGGTCGGGATTGAAAATAAATTTCACTGAGGGCCTAACCCGTACAAATAGCCCCGTGCTGGTTTTAATGGACGCGACGCCGTGCCACGGCTACCGACGTTTTATCACCGCAGCTTCGAGAGCACCTATGGTCGTTCGATTACGACTGTCGATATTGTTCCGGCTCTTGTCGCCGTGGGAGAAACATTGCTGCTTCCTGGAGCAATCGGCGGACTTCTTGGTACTTTAACTGGAAATCGTGCCCCGCCATATCGGAGAAAAGTTTAATTTTTGGTCTTAATACGATATTACGCTCGGTTTCTCCTCGTACCGAACGAGTCTACAAGACGCTGACATATTATTCCGTTACGACCTGCGTCTCTTATCACGCTATTACAGTGACCAGCTACGCTATATTGCAGCGAAAGATCTCCGCTGCAAATCGCCTTTCTTTCTCTCGATTTCACCGCTAAACACGCAACACAAAAATTATGTCGACCGTAAAACCGTGATTACCGCACGGCGATAAAAGGATTGCAAAAATATAAAGCAGTATAATTATGCGTAATGATTCTCGCAAATTTATTACGTGCCCCATATTTACGCGGTCGCCATGTATCGCGCGCGACACGTGAGGCATTATCGTTAACCAGTATCGCGATAATGTAAGCAGCTATACTTACAAGCGAATATTTCCCGAAGTAATTACGAGAGGGAAATTATCCCCGCTATCGCAGGAACGAAGTACTGCGCTCGAATCGGAAAGCTCCCTAGCAGGACAATTAGAAGGAAACTTACTGGAACCTTGTCATCATCGGTAACAAACATATATATAGTATATTACGATATTGAACGATAATGGATGAACAAGAAACTCCAGAAAATAACAAGCTGCAAGGTAATTATTTCGCTGCACATGAAACGTAATTAGAATAAGCGCTTTGATTACAGCAGCGACGTCTCGGAGCGCAAAGGGAATAGATGAAAAAATTAGTATTTCAGACCTATCCTATCATTATCAAGTCAGAAAGTACAGTCCCGTATCTACATTTATGAAGCTCGAGGAATTCCAATTAATATTTATTTCAAAAAGGAAGGTCCAGCCAGCGTCCCTGTCGGCTGGAGCATCAGGCATCTGCCAAAGGGAATGCAGAAATAATTCTGCATTATATATACGTACTGCTTTAATCATTGTAATTTGTGATTCCAATATTAATGATAAGTCTCATATTAATATAACAATGTATTTCGCGAATACGATTGAATTTAGCTCTGCAGCATTATATATGTTTCAACAATTATTTTAGCTCCATTTATTAAGTTTAATAAAATACGATATCTTGATAAAATAAATTAACTTCTCATCCACGTATTTACGGTCGATGATACTTTTTTTTAATTCATTTGGATTTTATCCACTATGTTTCGAAAAAGAGCTTTGTATTTGGGAAAATAAATAAACCGGCGTACGTTTTATCCTATCCTGTTCTATCGCTCTCATATTGCCCGGGCGTAGGCAACAGCGCGAAAACGCGAAGAATTTTTAATTCACCCAGTATGCCGTAGAAACGCGCGCTTTTCTCTGCATCCGATCAAATCGATTTCAATGGATCGATGAAAAATGAGCGGCTCGATGAATCCGCACCGATCCGGTGTTTGCTGCCATGAATTCGCATCAGGCCAGTAAAACGGTTTAAAGCACGTAACCGGCCGCGCGCGTTCCCGCGGCTACCCCGCGAGACGCGTTACGGAATTGCATTTCCCGCGGGCGCATCCGCGACCCGCTATTTCATCGTCGGTTATTATTGCTGACAGGGTATCCGTGGGCCTGTGGGCCTGTGTCCGCGGAATCGCGTGAACACCGGCACGGATGGCGATGGCGCCGTGCGACGTTTCTCAGCCCGGCACGCGATGCGATGTCGACCACGATGCATGATGAAATGCGCACGGTGTAAACCCCAGGCAAATAGAACGAAACAGCAAAACGGAAGCGATACAGAACGTATGGTATCGGAAGGAAAAAGACACTTTTCGTCAATCGGAGTCTCCAACTTGTCGAACTGTTTCTTCGGTTGATGGTACAAACGGCCGATTGTCGATCGTTCGAGGTGCTACATACATGGGTCTTCGATATCGTAAACGCGTCATTACGTTTCGACTTTCGACAGGGAATATGGAACAACGTGACACTTCCACCGTAAGTGTTCCAGCACTTTGCGCTCTGATGTGCACTTTCCGAAGATGCACGTATGCAGTTTCGTCTCAAGTACATCCTGTCTTTTCTGATGGAACCTCGAGAAATTCATATTTTACTATCTTGAAAGTTATACACAGTACCTTCCACGTGAATTCTTCAAAATATTCGCTTAACGCTATCACATAAAACTTATAAACTAGTGAATTATTAATATAAACATATTCCCGCACCGCAACAGATTAAATCAGAAATAAATGAAAATTTTGAGAAAAACAATGTTATAATATTGTATAATGTTACTTCACATCTGCTTCGAAAATATTAAAAGTTCATGAAAGCAAATCATCGGCAAAGTAAATGTTTTATATCGCATCGAGAACAGCTCGGCGAGTCGCACGAGCATTATTCGTTTAAGCGTAACGCGCGTTATTATTACGAAATCCGCAGAAGCGATGCCTGTGAATGAAATTATTTCGCACGAGCGGCAAGAGACTCATTTTTCATATGCGAGCCAATAGCGATGGCGTGTGCACCCCGTAATGCGATGAATGTCCGTTGTAGTGGATAAAATGAAGATAATACGTGGACTCGTTCGCGTTTCCTATCTCTCGTGATGCACGATGCGTTCGCGAGGCAAAATTATTCCTAACGCGCAACAGGAGACTCATTTTTCGCCGAGAAACCCGGCCTTCGTACGGTCACGGCCGACTTAATGAGCGCATCCGAAAACGTGCAGGCTGGCTGCACCCGGAAAGTGAAACTCGTGATTGCGAGAACATGAGCACGAGCCAGGCGGGTCAATACAAGGCGGGAATGCGTGAGATAAAACGCAGGGTGTACGCACCGCGAGTGCCACGTCGGCATTTCGTTTCGGTCGCGAGACGATAAGAAATGCCTCTAGTCTCGCGTGTCACGTTATTTCGCATTCCGTTCTGAATATTTATAAGGGCCGTCCGTCAAGGGTGGGCCGTAAAAGGGAGAGGGGTAGACCCACGTGCATTTTCATTTCCAAGTTACAGAGCTGTCGCTGCCAGATTGGAGACGAGATACTATAAGTGAAATATTAAATCCCTGTCTTTCTCGGGCTCTCTTTCCGACACACCTGTCGCTCAGGTGGACGAGTGTAATGTCCTTCGAGATTTTCCCCAGTAGCAATTAGATTGTTTTTAGGGACAGCGGCAGTCTGCAGGATGGACCGAATAATTCAATCGTCATGAAAATACTATGCGAAACATCCTTACGGAGAGCCTCGATAAACCGCCAGCTCAGTATACGTGATTTAATATCGACTTGTATATCGCGTCTCACAATACGGCGATCTCCCGACAACCGATACATGTCGTATCGCAATTAACGCTCCCCAGTCGACTAATGGTATATATCATCTTTCACTGAGCAAGAGTTACTCCCGCTCTCTCCGTTTTCCTGCTCACGTCGCCGTTTCTCCAAGCGACGGAGAGAGAAGCATGAATTGTTAGAAAAATATTCCTCGGGGAGGGTGATTCCAATTTCTCTCGCGGGCGCGTTCAATTTTCGCGCTTATTTTCTGTCAAAACACGACCGGACGTATTCACGGTATTCGCCAAGGGTTACGAAAATATTCAAAGGTGGCGTTTCGTCAGTGTCACCGTCGGCCGAGTGTGGCACGGTCCAGAGGAAAAGAGAGACAGAGAGAAAAAAAAGAGGTTTTAAAGAACTCTTGATTGTCCAGGAATAATATTTGGAAGGGCGGTTAAAGTTACCCGCTGCGGGACGTTTGGATGCCGGGCTCTGCTCCCTTATGCGGGGTAACGCTCTCCCTTCGTGTTTTTTCTATTCCACGACGCGTGAGGTGTCCGCGTGGCGTGCTCCTCCATCTGTCAGTATCCTTCTAAGGTTGCACTTGCAGTAACATCCGTCCCTGTCGTGCGAACGGAAAATTTCATTACGGATAAATGCGTAAGCCGAACAAGTGTCTCACCCTTCGTAAACGTACCGGCTGCAATTCATCTGATACGCGCATCCGAAGCTGACTTCCATGTTTTCCATTTTATTTATACAACAACGTAACAACGCTTAATGCAACGCATCCGTACGGATACCGCGCGATCCATTAACAGAATTACATGTGACTCGGACACAGCGGAAAACGCAAAAATTATTTTATCTCTCCGGCAACAACAATGGAAAGAAAAATTAAAACATCTGTTTACCCGTTGGAAATTTACAGTGGAGCAAAAGAAAACATGATTAAGCATAAATCCTCAGAATGTATTTGGCGAGCCATTTTGAGGCCAAAATTGCGTTCGTCCATCGCGCTTCAGAGGACCGATCCGAATAAACCTTCGGTGAGCGCACAGGCCGCGCGGGGCGCGCATCATCATTCGTCATCATTATTCACGGTCACGATACACGATCGTAACAGGGAAAGAGAGAGAGATGTGAAGGGATACAAAATCCCCTCGCAATCCACTCCTGAACTGCCAACGTCGAAAGCGACTGTTGTCGACGCGGCGACGAGGCGATTAAATTTCACACGATCGTCTCGAAACACGCCCCTTTCGTCGGAAAAATTCTCGCGATATGAATAGTCACAGACCGATATTCATAATCGATTTTTATATTTAATGGGCTTTCTGTAATAAGCTATTATCTGAGCTTTATGTCTTACGCCGTAAGAAATTGACCAATCATAATCGATTATTCTTTTCACATTCGACTGCGATTGGTAAATTTCTTACGGCTTAAGACTTAAAGCTTAGATAATGGCTTATTGTGTTATAGAAAGCATTAGACTATCCTAAGTACAGTCTTAAGATGCCACGAACCAATTAGAAAGCCGCATTAGCATTTTAAGATATTACTTAAAATAATCTTAAAATAAGAACCGACCATGAATACCGACCACAAAGCTGCATTAGCATTTTAAGACATTATTTAAAACGGTCTTAAAATAAGAACGGATTACGAATACCGACCATAGGATGCTTTCCAATTGTAAAATCACTAGACATTTTCGTGCACACGGCGACACAAGTTGCGTTCCAATTGCCGTAATCGTCAACACAACACTACACGTCCGTACTCAGTCCGAGAGCTATTAGTTGGATGAGTATAGACTCGTGTGTTCTGGTGACAATTACAAGTTTTACTAATTGCGGTGACTCTAAATGAAATTGAAGGACGTTGGATGGTCGGAATTGTTACTTTTTTTTACTCAACATAAGCGGAAAAAGCTACATTTAATCTAACTTTATTCAAAACCGTGCACAACGTACACATTCTGTTTCAATTAAGTCATACATAATGCTACATTTTGTGCATTCCTGTGTATGTGCGTTAAAATGTGTTAAGCAATTTAAAAACTCAGAGTCGACCTCCTCCGCTCGATAGATTTTCGGTCAGGGTGGTCGTAAATGGCTATTTGATGGGGATGCTTCACCCCGTGACACAGCATCATTTTCCATTTTGATTTCGGCGTAATCTCCCGCAGATGTGCCTCGTGAATAGCTCCACCTGTCGCGGTATTATCGTTCGGCACGGAAGTCGTTCGAAATTAATGGGTTCTAACCGTAAGTAATGCTTAATCACGAAGAATCGAACTGGTGAATGCTTATATGAAAAATATTTGTGCACACTACGGCAAAATGGCGTATAGAAAGCCTGATGCGATTAGCGATTAGCTAGCGCAGCCCACGTTAAAAGAGATATACATAATGAAATGCACTGTGCAATTTGAAGTATAACAATAGCATAGGATTAGGAAGCAACGTGTTACTTCTAACTGTTTTTGTTATTTATTTCGATAACGATCATTATTTTTTTCTATAACGATAACATCGTTATATTTTTACAGTAATGGTAACGAATTCAGCCATTTTTGTATCGATATTTTAATCCCTTTTTATCTTTATAACTATTCAATAAATCAAATTATTTAAATTAGTTAGAAATATAATAGAAATAATAGAAATTTAAATATCGAAAAATGTTTTGTACTCATTTCTTAGACTGTATTTCGCTCACTGTCTGTAAAAAATCTGTAGTATATATGTAATGTAAACTATAAATTTTTAATATTGACGGTGGAATGTATATTGGAATGTACTCTTAATAACGACTAATGTTTAAAAACAATGTTTAATAAAAATTTTTAATAAAATCTATGTTTGTAAATTACAATCTAATTTCCTAAAGAGAAGCGTATATTAAAGAATAAAAAAATTAATTTAAGGAATTATCGAAAATTTATTAGATATAAATTTAATATATATATATATATATATATACAGGTAAAGAAAAGCATTCTATAAAACTGGCTTACATGTAGTTTTAAGCTTTAACATTGACTTTCACAATTAATATTCTCTAAATCTGAATCAGTGGATAGCCACTAATTACCTAGTGGCATACTTGGCACTGGATAATCAGTAAAGTTCAACTAAAAAAGGAAGACAGTTTGAGCATTATATAACTAAAATACTGATATTTGCACGTTAATTTCAATCTTCCAATACCGTATTCATTGAATTTAAGCACTAAAACAAGATTAGTTAGATCACATAATAAAGATTAGCTAGGTTAGGGATCTCGCATTTAATTCACTGATTACCAGTGGCATACTTGGCACTGATATCAGTGGTTATCCACTGATACAGATTTAGAGAGTATTAATTATTAAATAATGTAATTTTTAAATCTAATATTTTATTTTAACATTACAAAAAAGTACTAAATCATATTTTCTAAGTCATGGTACAGTTACGTGGTTCTTTTTAAAATTAGTAACGAGTAACAATAACGAATTACTTTTTACAAAAAGTAACGGTAACGGTATTGCTTTTACTGTCGACCGTTAAAAAATGTTTAAAACAAGAATTTAAAGTTTCTTTAAAACTACTAAGATGAAGTCATAATTTTGAGTTCGTCTACAGGTAGAATATCAAATTACCATCTAATATCTCCTACAAGATAGATATCTTGTGAGAATGAAACATCATACCGTTGTTATAACGCGTTCCTGCCGCCGAAGCTACAAGATCAGTATTAACAGACCCGAGCTATCGTAGCCGTACCGTTGGGTACCGTCGACCTAACGTCACATAATCTCGCAGTTCGTATTCGGTGAAAATCAGCGTGTAGCGCACGATACAGGCAACCCTCGCCGAGAGAAGGGCTTGACTACGGGTACGATAATGGCTGCTGTCCTCGCTGATAGTTCCGGCCGTTTTGAATAATTCAATGAGAGCAACTAATTGTGTTTATGCAAATTCGGTCGAGACGAGTGCTCGGGGGGGACGAATCGCCTGCCGAGTTCTGCGCATGATTTCCCAAGGATGCGGGCTCGCGCAAGATAAGACGAGCGTGTGAAGGGTCGTAACGAAAAACGACCGATACACGAACAGCCCACTCGAAACGCCTCCCCCTAACGAAAAAGTAAGAAACGCATCGTGTTTCGAGACAGGGATGGTGCAGGGGTGCTGAATGAATCCGGCACGCGCGCACGTTGCCACACAGCCCGGCGGCGAAGCATATGCACCCCCTCGGTCGTTCCACGGTCAGGAGAGATCCCGCCCCATGATTAAGCGAAACACAACCTCCAAGGGATTATCTAAATTGCTTCGCGAAATGAATTAACGGCGCACGTCGATGATCGCGCAGCCCTTTAGGCAACTCCCTGCTTCCCTCCGCCGACATGCAACGGAGAACATATACATAGACTCGCTTAATACCTGATAGCGATAATCAGATCGGCTGAATGTATCGTTTTTCAACGTGACCGGCTACAATATCACCCCGACTAAGTACGCTGTTATCCTTTTTCAGTCAAGTCGCGACGATGAGCGATAACGAATTGGAGAATTGGCAAAACATGATAATTAAATTAGCTTTAATGCAGAGCACATCGTGATGATTAATTTCAAAATACCGCTTGGTACTTCTTCGGGCGTGTCTCGACGTAAGAAGCTGAACACTTACAACCTGAATCGAACTCCTTGACGTCGCAACCTCTCAACGTCACCGGCAGTCTACTTCCCTTTATCGTGTCAACGCTCTTGAAAACCGAAGAGAACTCGCGGCGCGAGTTGATAATGTTGACGACGGCCGCTTTGCGGACTATGAACCCGTAGTACAGGCCGTGATACATTACAAGAGTGGCGCAATTTTTCACGTTTATCGCATTCCTGTTGCGGATCCCGAGCCGATCCGCGCAGCGCTGTGCGTCGCGCGCAAAACGAAGGATAATATGAAAGAACGCTCGGAATTAATTACCGGCACACGTCGACGGCGGCCCGACCATGCGAGTTCATAATCCGCCAGCCGCATTTGTCTCTTCGAGGGAAACACATTTAACGTTCCTGCGAGGGAACGCCGTTTACCCGTATGCGGCCGGTTAGCGCGCACCGTTGATCGTCGCAAGAAACGGTGTAAGTGCATTGTCTTGTAAAAAAGGGTACCCGGTCGTGGGTTCAATTAACTTAATGCAAATTACCTGTCGCGTCCATGCCTGTATATACGTACTCTGGTAAGGAGTAAAGAGAGGAAAAATTCATGAATCATTTTGTGCGTGTTTGATAGCCACGCAGCGCCCTTAGCGAATGAAATTATGACGGATTGGTTTGTATTAAAAATTATCGTCGGAAAAAATCTTCAGCAATTCGTTGATAAGACCAGAGGGTCAATTGTGTATTTTGAAACAAGGGGAAAATTACAAAAGAACAAATTTACTATTCTCTAAAAGTGGATCACTGACTTGGAAATGCATTTTAATCTGCAGAAATCATAAATCGTTGATAAGAAGGTCAATTGTGTATTTTGAAACAAGGGGAAAATTACAAAAGAACAAATTTACTATTCTCTAAAAGTGGATCACTGACTTGGAAATGCATTTTAATCTGCAGAAATCATAATTTCGAAAAGTGAATCAGTGTGTTATTACTGGAAAGCAGTAAATATTCATTGATGATTACAATTATAAGTATAGCACTAAAATCAGTAATAATAATACACTGATTCACTTTTAGAAAGTGTTAACCAATGAAATTATAGATAAATGCAATAATTTTGCTCATTTTTGTAATTTTCACCTCAGAAATATCTGTCTTAAATATTACAACATATAATCTTTCTAATCGCGTTAAAAGCATTTTGTCGAACAATGTTTCGTATTTCCTTGCATGATACACTTTCATTTGATCGTAAAGAATCCACAAAGGCAAAGGCACCGAGTATTACTTTGCCGCCTCGGTGCCGAGTCGACGCTCTTCTCCGTCCGAACGAAAGTCCCGAAGGATCTACTCTTCATGTTTCGCCTTCCTCACGACCGTCTATCCCTCGCCCATTGAGAAAGTAGCGGAGTGACGGTATATGTGCGTCCCGTCATTGGAGATAAATATTGTAGAGGCCAAGATTGTGTATCCGCCACGAAGGTGGGCATTGAACGTATTTGCGACATTGGTGCAATACTCGCGTCTCATGGATTCTAGCATGAGAAGGTCAACAACGACGTCGATATATGTGAACGTTAAAGCCGGATCCAAAGCAAGCACACAAGCACGAACAAACACGAATGAACCATTTACTTCAATGAGTGAGAGAGGCGCCGCGAATGTATCTGGACCCAGTCTGGGCAAGAATCCGCTCTTGGCGGCTCAATTAAGGAGCGATAATTATTATACCTCGCACCGACGTGACTACGGAGAATATCTTGAAAAATTCCTTCCTTCCCTACAGCCGACGCACTTAATTACACAAAAGTACGTTGACGCAATTTTTCTTGTCGATTTATCGTTCCTCGAGCGATGGGCGATCTTTGCGTACAGTATCATCCCAAAAGATTGTTAATTAAGATAGAAATTTAATTATTGATTATACTTAACGTCGGAAATTAGGGTATTTAACGCCTAAAGAGTATCCTTTCTCTTAATTACAGATTCTTCAACGAGTTTGAAGTCGACTTTTTCCTTTAATAAAAATTATTATTCGTTTATAATTATCTGTTAGATTAATTTCATTTAAAACTAAACAAAGAAAACAACTTGATTTTCTATCAATCTTAAATATTTAGTGTGTAAATTATTAAAATCTTTTAACCCTTCGTGATTCACACATCTTGAAAGGTCTGTAATGGTCATACGAGATCAAAATGATCCCAGAATGTATTTAACCGGTTGCCGCATCTACAGTTTTCGTTCTTTAAAGTAAAAAAATTACTAAACATACTTTAAACATTATAGAACATAAAAATATAGCAGCTTTATAAAAATTTTAATGTTAACATATTTAAAAAATAAAGTATGAGCTTTTTTATCAAAAAATTCATAACTTTTTTAATTTTTAATATTTTTGATAAAAATTTATGACTATACTCCACACATATGACACTTTCCAAAAAATTATAAAAATAGTACAATAGTTTCGCGTTCTGAAAAAGATATTTACTCTGACAAATGAAAGCAATTTTTGAAAAAAACAAGTGTGAAATTATTATAAAAAGATTGATTATTTTATTAATCAGAGATACGCTAATTATAGATATAGACCCTTAAAATTATGTTGTAATCATATTGACCAATGATCACGAAAGGTTAATATTCAATTGTTCGTAATCATAAAATTTGGTAGCGTAATATTTGTGATTTAGAAAATGTGCAGTTACTTTTGAGACATCCTTTTCATATAATAAATAAACGTTCCTTGTCGGGGTTACGATCGCGGTTCCGTGCATGAAAAGGTGGAAAATAGAGCCAGTAGGTTTATGAGGCGTTATGTTAGATGAAAATTCCATTCTCCGCGACCCTCGGAATATCATTCGCCAGCGAATAACCACGGGGCGAGATACTTGAATTTTCAACGCGCCCTTGCAAAGAGAGCGTCGCGGGGGAGGGAGAGGAAAAGGTACAAGCACGTCAACATTTCGACAACTCTGGTGACTCTCCCGCCCCACACTTCTTTTCCCATCCACAACCGTGTAATTCGAAATGGTGCGTGTTGTATTCCCGTGTCCGATGCAATATAGCCACGTGCATACGTCGCGTACTCCATACAGGGAATTACAAATGGACAAAGCCCAGCTGCCGGCCGACACTACTGCGGTGCCAAATCGAATGGTGACACGCGAGACACGCGACTCTTTCACCTATCCGCCTCGTTTTCCACCCTCAACCACGCACACTTGATCGTCATTACTATTTCTCTTTCATTCTGTATCTTTCATTCGCGATCCCTGACGCACTTTTGTACTTGTAAAATAATGGTATAAGCACGCGCGTGATATAATAATAATAATAATATAGTCACTCGAACAAAAAACGTGTGTATACATGATATTTAAGTGCCACCTAGAACTGTCAAAAATCATGAACTATCGTTGAGACGATAAACCTGAATAAATTCAATCGTATTGCTAACGATATCATCCACTTTTTTGCAAAGTTGCATAACAGCTAATATTTTAATTTTTCTTCAAATATTTGTGATGCAAACAAAGGCGCTTGATTATACTTCGATATTCTATCGCAATATTTATCATGCAACTTCTCCTTGTTAATTTTCGGATCTGCACTGTCACAAATAACTAGTATTTTTCAGGTATTAATCGAACCATGGCTTTCCGCTCGATGCAATTGCAATTGCGCACGGTTGCCGAGAGCCATTTCGAAATTGTCCCTTCGTTCGCGCCCATTAATTACGACCATGGTATAGCAGCTTAAGCGATATTGCCCGATCATCGCATTAAAGAGTCACGCGTTACCACTTACAAGCGTCCGCTTGATTAACGCCGCACTTTGTTCAGGGAGAGAAGATATTTTCCGGGAAAGGAGACTGTGTCAAACTAATTTACCTTTATAACTTTAATGCTAATTTAATTATTTACTTTGTAAAAGTTTTGCTTTTAAAATATCAAACACAATTATTTAAATAATAATATATGTGCTTATTGACGGATCATAATTTATTAAATATACAGCGTTAAATTCATAACGTTAAATTATATCCGCTATTCCAATATATTATTAATTTTGCTAAAATAATAAAGTTAAACAATTTAATTTAAAAAATGTATCTATTAAATTTGAGATTCGAATTTAGTTCATTATTTACTAAATATATACATTAAAATGTGAATGATGTCTAATTACAGAAATGGATTTACATTTCAGTACACATGGAAATTAAAAATAATAAAATGTTATTTTTTAAGGAATTGGGTTGTCGCGTTGCTCCTTTAATATCTAACAATGTATAGTGAGTGCAAAAAGTATTCGTACAGAGAAAATATTTTTTTAAAAAACTTTATTTTTAAAAAGTAAATATTATCTAGCGAGAAATAAATCATCGAATTAATGTCAAATCGATATCAATACGATGATTTCAATACCAATTTGACGTCGATTCGACGTTTAATTAACGATCATTTCTTGCTGGGTAATTAACAATTTATTTATAACGAATAAAATAGACTATATGTTTCTTAAAATTATATATACCAAAAAGACGTGTATTAATTTTATAGAAAATATATTATCTGAAAAATAAGAGAAAATTAAAAAATTGTATTGTTTGGATGCTCAAACAGTATTTGTACAGTCAAGAAATTTAGCTCCTAAAATCAGGAATACATGGGAAGCTCGTTTGTTTATGTTAGAACAGAATATATTCATTGTATAAAATTGCTAATTAATGTTTATTTTCTACAAATAAAACTTTTTTATAAAAAAATGTCCTTGTACGAATACTTTTTGCACTCACTGTAATTATTGAAAGGACCTTGAATTTTTTCACTACCGAGTTCTTGTACGAATACTTTTTGCACTCACTGTAATTATTGAAAGGACCTTGAATTTTTTCACTACCGTGTTTCGCGGCAAATCTCTTGCGTGACGCCTACCCTCCTTCGAGGGAACGTAATCACGGCTTTAGCCTCGCAGTAGTAACAAACAAATATTTTCAGGGTCGTTGGTTAATATGCTAAACATTTCATACCGAGGCCCAGAATAGAGACCGGGAAACCCTTGTCCCTTTTAGTCCCAAAGTAATGTCAGGTATTACGATTCCCGGGAGAATTCCTACGCCCCTTCTGTCTCACTTAAATTATCGCTGTAATTACGGCGTATGCATCGTAAAACGCGGCCGCCGAGCACAATGTCGTCATGCTCGCGAGCCGTACCGAGAGAAAAGTGTGCTTGTGATCAACGCATTTCCTCGCCGTAAACGCGCGACGAATCCTCCCTTTTATCGCTCGTACCATCTCGCGAATTACGTATTTTACAACCATTGCGTCTCTAATCTCTGTGATGATAACGTAAAAGTGACAACCGATCCTTTCAAGACGCGTTGTGCTAACTGCGACGATTTTATGCGATTTTCACGCGCGCAAAGCGCACGCACATGTAGAGTTAAGAGAAAATCGTGCGAGACGATGAAATACCACGTATACGCGATTGTCGGCATTATCTCTCTCGATGCGAAACATTTTCGTATTTCGTGAGTTATAGGAAGTTCGTGCGATGCTCCTTCCTCGTACCGGCACGGATAAATTATCGTCGTGTCACGGATCTACATCACATGTCTACTTTGTCCGCGTGTTGGTGGCTATCTCGTGTGATTCTTTCTCAACACGGGGTCCCCGGATCGCGTTTCGTAATCTCACGCGTGTACACGACCTTTCACCGTACCTTCTTTCGGCAAGTGATTAATGATACCGTCGTCGCCTTATGGCTGGATGAGTGTTACAACATTTTTGGATTCCATTCGCACAATTCCCTTCATGGAAAGAATTTAATTCTGCATCGTGTCATACTCGAAGGAAGTCGGACACGCCGACTCGCCTATTTACGTGCCTATTTTTCGGCTATTTCAGTCATGCGTTATGATAACATGCGATCTAATCATGATAATTCAATATTACATGCGTTAATATAATTCCTCTTTTTGATATCTAGTAATACCCATTTATCATAGTCATAAATAACAACAGAAAAATATACTATCCATCATACAGCTCCATAGTTTTAGTCAAATTAACCATAGGGTAACTCCGGTATATACGCCGCATCTATCAAAAAACTTAATTTATTAAGTATTATTTACTATGTTTAAAGTAAACGAACTATATCAGTAAAAACTTTGTACTGTCTATACTATTATGAAAAAAATATTAAAAATACGAAATATTTATATTTCGTATTAAAAAATAAACTTTTTCAAACCCTTGCATTTTTGCCGTATATCCCATAGTGATGGGATATACGAGTATGGCTCTAATCATAGAGGGAGGGGGAGTATGTATGGCTCATAAAAAATCTACAAATAATGCATATAAATAAGATGTAAAATGACACAATAACTTATAAAATGCGTTTATAAATTTTATTAAGGAATATAAGAATAATAAATATGTATATAAAGTAATAAATAATAATTACAATCTTTCCAGATGTATTACAAGTGTTATGACATGAGGTACATATTTCATGTAACGCGTTTATTGTATTTAGTGCACTGAATTCGATCTGCATACTTTGTATGCTTTGGGCATAAATTCCGCCTGTTAAAAATGCCATATATCCCAAACAGGTGGGATATACAAGACAACAAACTAAACAAAGAATACAAGAGCGAAGTACTTGTATTTTGTTATACAACATGCTTTATTATTCCTCATTTATGTATCACGAAATAACCACTAAGTCTTTTGCATGTCCTACAATAATCATTTTATGTAGATTATAATTTATGATGGCGCTACTTAACACAGTGACAAATCAATTCAACTCATAATAATTTCATTAATATTAACAGTAAGAAACTGAGATCATAACACAATACTAATATAACATAAAAGCATGTAGTTGCGGGACAATTACCCCCATTATTCCTTCTATTTTTTCTGACTTCTGCGACGTAAATCCCAGCCCGGCGTATTTACCAGAATTAGAAGTGGTGACAATTTATGAAAATGATTAAAAATAGCTTAAATAAGGTGTAATTATAGATTATGAATGATAGTCATAAATAGTAATAGAAAAATATATTATCTGCCGTCGAAAAAGTAAAGTTATTAACAACAGATCCTAAAATATATGTAGCTCTTTTAATAAATAGCAAAAAAATTTTTTTGTGAATCACAGATTTAGATAGCGATAAGAAAGGATATCGTGACTCTGAAAGCTGGACCCTATCGCCTAGTCGCGTGTTATAATTTTTGCCGGACGTCGAATTAATTCCATTGCTTTTAATTTGTCATTTTTCACGTGACATCTGACGCAGATGAAGAATGACAAACACGCAACGTACTGATTAAGTAAGAAACTTCAACATTCGACGAACACTCCGACGTTTGTATTTATGAAAATATCGTGCAGGAACAACTTTATTTCGCTGAAATCTTGTACGCGATCAATACCTTATATAACGCTATAAAACATGAAAATTTTAATAATGCATATAAAACGTTTTCTCATATAATATCGTAACAGCCAAATTACATCGAATTTTGTCGATCTATACATCTTTCTTCAAATTTACGGGATTCTGATTTCAAGGTTTTCACGGTTTTTCGAGCTACAGCGTTGAAATACGCGCGTACACTTACACAACGACTATTATAATCGCGCGAGGACAAATGCGGATGAAACGCGCAGCAAAGAAAAACAGAAAGAAGAAAGGCCGCAGTGGCAGAAAGCGAGGAGCGTAGTAAAACAGTAGCCACGATTTTTTTTATTATCTCAACGGTGATTAAAGTAATGCGATTTCCATCCTTTCATCGAGGCAGAAGCACAAATGAGCGGCTGAGCATTGTTCATGTCTCCCCGCGCGGGCTAACAATCGTCGCTCCTCTCTTCTCTACCGGCTCCGCGAAACCGAATAATCAATCCACTTCGCCGTGAAACATTCCCCTTTGTATCACGAAATATCCGTCTCTCGAGATTCTCACGACGCGCGAGTAGTATTTCGCTAGCGATGTAGTCGCGGACGCCACGCCGCGCCGCGCTCGCCGCTTCACGCCGAAAGAGAGCGAATAAAAGCGAAAAGAGAAACGGATAGCAAGAGAGAAGGAGAAGGAGAAAAAGTAAAGCTAAACAGCAGGAGAAAGGACAGGAAGGGCGGACTTCAAACAGCCGCTGCATAATGCATCCAACCGGGCTGGCATTATATACCTACGGCCGTTTCCTCACGCGTGCTCTTCGAAATAAAAAGCTTTTCCGTCAGCGGAGGGCCAACTTTCACCGTCGCATCAACGTGGTTGTGCATTTCACGATGAAGACGTCATTCTCCGTCGAGTGACGAGTCGTCGAACGGTGAATTATTTCTACGAACGGTAGATACGTAAAACGCCCGGTAAGTTTTAGAGGGAACTTCTCGCGAGGAAATGCGCAGGGTGACTCGATCGCGTCGGATCGGATCCGCCGATGTGCTCGACACCGCTCGTTTGTAACTCGCGTGCCTCACGCGTCGTGTAATCGCCGATAATTACGTCGGAATGACGCTGCCGTTCTTACGGGTACGCCCGTTCGACCGCAACGTATTATTCTATCGTTTGCATCGGCTGTGCACGTCGATACAGACCATAGCCAACGGCCTCGATCGATGTACTCTCGTGCGAATGTTTTTCGCACGGTCACGACAGGCCAGTGGTTTTATTGAAACCGAATTTCCGCCGGTTGCTCGTTACTGCAAAATACTAAGGCATAGAATCCGTTTTAGAACATGTTTAAGTTAATGAAATGTTGAAAACTTCACGAGAGAAGTGGGTACGTAACATTTTTTTCCTCTGAGTTATTTTTTGTGTCTATTCACTGTTACGTAAATTGTAAGAAATAGAAATTTCCAAATGTGGTAATTTTTAATTATCTACTTTTTAATTATTCTAAGATTTCAACGTAAATAGATTTCACAGTTTGTTAAATCTGATTGAGAAATAGCCTATTTAAATTTAAAAAATTATTTTATGTCGAATTTATTTCGGTTTATTGGTAACGATAAAAAATATCTAGAGAAACTTACGGAGAAAGATTTAACTACACTAGGAAAAAAATTTAGTGCTTTCAGTAAAACTGTTCAGTTGAGGTATTTTTTAACAACAATCAAATATTTTGTTTACGTAACAAAATTTAGTTGCTTCTGCATGTATACATTTTTCTGCTTTAAATATTAAATATTTTTATAAATAACTTTTATAAAATATTTGTTTATACCCACTAAACAATTTAGTTCGCATTTAAACCCGTTTTTTAATCAAATTTTTGTTGTTCAATCAAAATTTCGATTCATAGAACAAAACATTTTTCCTCTAATCTAATATGAGTTTTCTTAATATATTGTATATATAATTACAGAATAAACTGATCATGATTAATAAGCGTATCACAGGAAAAAAATTTCTTAATTGCAAAAAATTTGTAAATCTCTGCCTACACCGTGAAGAAGAAACTTGAAATCCATCTCCTATCATAATTTTCTTTATATATTTTTCTTAACATTTAACGCTAAACAGAAAACAAGGGCGGCGGTTTTCGCAGAATCTACGCGGGACATCCTCGATGTTTTCCTTCACGTTCTGAGGGTTGGTGTCGACGATAGGGGGTCGCGAGGGTGAGCTTGCGCATAATCTAATTTGCCGGCACTCGGCTATAGTGTTACCATTTGGCACCGATGTACGATGCCTCCGACAAACTCTCTCGCGCGTCTCCAACCTTTCTCTTCACCGAGAAAAGGGAGGGGATGAAACCTTCAACCCTTATGCCAGCACCCCTTCCTCGTGCTAACGCATTAATACGCGCGCTACACGCGTACAATACGTCCGTCCGAAGTGAAGGAGCCGCAATGTTGGCACCATCATGTATGTATATTGTACCCACGTCTCACCCTTCGCCTATGAAGTAGACGTCCTCCACTATACCTTCTCTCTCCCTCCATCTTTCACTCTTTTCCTCGTCCCAATCCCTCCCAACTACCCTTGTCGCGTCGCGTATCGAGGAACGTACACGATTCTCGCATTACGTCAGTGACCTTCCAAGCTTTGGTCACTTAGCAATTACTTAACGAGCTTCCAGACCGGCTTGCGTTTGTCGACTGCAAGGGCGCGAGGCACATTCAAGCCCCTTTTTTGCCGGAAGTAATATGTTTGCAGCTCAGAAGCTCCCTCTCATCGCGGAGTCAATGAGGAATGCCACAGGCTGTGGATGGAAATTTTTGCGGATTTGCAAAAGACTGTAGGGAAAGGGTAGGTTCAAGAACAATCGTAAAGAAAGCCGAGCGAGATTCATAATTTTTGCGGTATTTTCATGGTCTATTAGGGGGGTTTCACCTTTGCCGACCGTAAAATTAGCTCAATTTTATGAATTTTTGAAAGAAAATTTATTATATACAGAACAATATGGCGTTTTGCCAATGAAATTATGTAATGAAATTATGTAATGTCTAAACGGTAAAAAAAATATTTTTTAATTAGACGAATATGCATTTTAATGTCTCCAAATGACAATCGAATTAGGGGTCATCTGCAAAACTCGTCTCCATGACGGAAGTAATATTGATTCTGCAAATCTGAAATCAAAATTCTTTTTATTTTTATTAATTATATAAGTATGGCAGAAACTAAAATAATGTCAATTGCCTGAAATTTGTCAAAATGGTGGCATTGAAAAAAAAATTAATTTTTTGTCCTAAAAATTTGTTACTTTTTTGTGAATAACAAATCGAATATTTGTTGTAAAATCACGATTCTAGTTCCTGCCATGCGCAAAAGTACTAGGATCAAGAGGAAAAAAGAATTAAGTCGATATCTTAATCCATTTTTTAGTTAACAGTTCCGTCAGGTCGAAAAATGTGGTTTCGAGAAAAACGCGTTTAAAGTTTTAGTTTGACTTTTTCCACATATAACAAAAGTTTTAGTGCACTTACGATTCTGCAATACCAGGGCCATATAATAATCCTTCCTCGTCTTCATATAACTGGTTTTCCATCAATCTCTCCAATCGCCGAGCTGTTCTTGCTTCTCTTGATGATTCTGACGTGATGATTTGCGCTAGTAAGCGCTTAAAGGCCCCGTGCGCCCTTACGTATTTGAGCTCATAGCTCTGTTAATATTGCGAATTTAAAAAAAGTCTTTTACAGAGATATTTTACACATATGTAAGAATCAAAATAAATAGATAAAAAATTTCGGTTTTTTTAAAGCCTGCAAAGGTGAATCCTCCCTTAAAGTTTGAGAAAGATTTTTAAACAAAGAATTAATGAAAGAATTATTTTACTCTCAAAAAAAAAATATATATATATCGCATTATTCTTGTGTTCAGGAATAAAGTATCTATAACTTTCAATATAATGTTGAGAATTAATAAGCTTCCTATGAAAATATATGTAAATTGAAATATATTTTTACACTGTACGGAAAGGATTCGAGAGTAATCACAAAAAAGTCGAATAAGATTTGTCATTTTTTTGCGGTATTTATATGATCCATTAAAATTGAAGAATATTTTTAGCGTGGAATTAATAAAAATATTTTGTTCAAAAAATATATGTGGATATTATGCAATTTTCTTGTTTCGGAATAAAGTATTTATATAACTTTCAATATAATTTATATAATATTAATAAATTAAAAGCTTCCTACATAAATATTTACATGCGGTATTTACATGATTCATTGTAAAGTTTGCAAAAATTTTTAATGGAACTGATAAATTGGAATTAATAACAATATTTTATGCAAAATATATATGTGCCCATTGCACATTTTTCTTATTTTAGAATAACGTATTTATAACTTTTAATGCAATATTGAAAATTTTATAAACTTTCTTCGTAGTATAAATTATAAAATACATTTTTACAGAAATACTTATTTTAAAAATATTTCCTATAAACGAGCATCAAGATATTATAGTAAGAAAAACGTAATATTGTTGATATTATCAGACGAGACGTAATGCAATCGATAAAGACATGAGTGGAAAATATAATATTTCTCCGATATTATAAATTATTGGAACCTATTAAAATGTCATTCTTTCACCAAGTATGAATAAGAATAGCGCCTGATGAAAATAAATACGAATCCTAGAACCCAAGAGAGTTAAAGTGTAAGACGGACGTCAATGAATAAATCATCAAGATATAGTTGATATTCGACGACTGGAGGATCGCGCGAAGATGTATTAATTAAGTTAGTAAAAACTGGATTTCCTATAGCATCAATCAGTGACTGGTGATGGAACCAGTAGTTGCTTAACCGAAACACACGCAGCTTTCGTATAGCAATATTTGTACATATGATACATTTATCATGGTCATGAAACTCTTGTAGCAATTAAAAGTATGTGTATGATTTAACTCTTATTGCATTGTTGTCTTCTTCTTATCATAGGTTTGTTACTGGTAGGCATTGTAAAAGCAATTCTGCTGACGCTTAACCATTTTGCAAGCTACTTACTGTCTATTGTATTTATATTTTGTTAACTATATTCTATTGTATCACATGTCACATCTATTATTCTGTTAATATATAGTCTTTTCATATAGCTTTGCAATAAACTAAATTAAATTAAATTAAATTAAATTAAAACTGATGCATAATTTTATCATATCAGTATTTTACATAGCGTTCCTATATACAGAAATAGACACTGTACGTAATTACAAAAATGTTAATAACGTAACACAGTAAGCAATCAATAATCCAATAAGATAGTAATAAAATTTTATAAAAGGATAGTACATAAAAATTGAAATGACATATATAAAAATTTATCTATTAATTCTTTATTACCCAATAGTCAGTCCCTTTTTTTACGGATCATTACTCGAATTTATGATCAACATCGATAATAAAATCGCATAGAGAACTTTAATAAACGTAAATCATAATTTTAGCCCGTATACTTAAACGTTCCCGCTTTTGCGCCGCAATAAAAAATTATTTTGATATTACACTAAAAATGTGTTACTCACCAATCCGCTCCATCTTCGTGTATATGACGACGGATGTTGATGGGGATCAACGTCGACTATGTTGTCGTGGTTGTCTGAAAAAAAGAAAAAATAAGGGAAATACATTTCAACTCTCTTACTGGCAGTAACCCTTCGGTAGAGCTCAATGTTATGGCGAGTTCGTTCGCTTCTGAGATGGCTCTCTCATGTGTCCTAAGGGATCAACAGACATCCTCCCTTACAAGCACCATCCTTGAACGTACAGTACATAAAAGAATTTGTAAATACGTACTATTAATATTAGAATGATATATTGTCTAAAACAGTGTAAACTTCTTTTTTTATTTCTCCTATTACATATACATAATATAATTAATCAAAATATTTTATCGCTATTTTATTTATTAGTAGAACATTATCTAACACGACGTATAAAATATATATATATATAAAGTATATCTTATACAAATAATTTTTTTAGTCATAAAATAAAAAATCATGAGAGGATAAAAAAGATTTTAATATTTTTATCAAATTGTTTTTTTCTATAATTACGAGTATTTTCATCAATCTATATTTAACAAATGCTGATAGATTCTACATTATGTTTTTACGTGGTATACTTCACTGAGAAAATTTGTTATATATTTGTTACATTAGCGTGAATACCACACTGTTAGGCTCGTCTGGAAAATAAGCACGATACATTTTGCATCCCTTAGAGACGGTAGTAACCCTTCGATAGAAGCCGACATTATGTCGGGCTTCTCCACTCCCAAGATGGGTCTCCTGTGTGTCCTATGGGATTACTCTAGGCGCCCCTACCATCCACCGTTCGCGGATGTATTGAATATAAAAGTATCTAAGTAGATAGTTCGCTGAAATAACATACCGAGCCCAATGTCGCACGCGGCTGTGTATAGCAAAGGGGAACCCATTTCGGATATCACATCTTCGACCCTACCAGTTCCGTGTAAACGAATAATAACCACGAATTGAGTCCCAACCCCCATCGCTATCTTTCTAAACCGAGAAAATATGTATACCATTTGGATTCCTTTCGAGACACGCATAGCCGTCGTAGAAAGATTTTTATGGGGTTCGTTACAAGTATTAGTGTAAACATGTATACACAACGTTGGAATATCGCATTGTATCTAACAGAATTCTGAGATCAACTGGGAAGAATTATGCGGGTGAGAAGATTTGCATATTACATTAATAAATACCTTACGCATCGATTTAAAAATGAATTATGAGCGGTTTACAACTTGCGGAATGTAAATCTCTGTCCTTGTTATGTCTTTCGTTCAATTATCTTTTTCATTATTTGACATTCTCGTATTCATGAGGAACGCAAATAAGCGAAGAATATAATAATAGACCGTCAAGCAGAATTATATGAGCACACGATAATGAGTGATACAATCGTTTCAGCGTACTTGCATGCTATGATGAAAGTACGCGTTGTATTGCTGATATAATGCATTCGGTTATCATCGTTGATAAGTGGCATCCGTTACTGGCGCAGGTTTATGGCAATTTGAAACATTAATTGCAGATTAAACAGAGGTCGCAGGTACACAGTGCGGGAGTAATTATGCCGCAGTAATCTCCGGCCGACCACTCGCGCGCTATGGCCAGCAGTTCTGAACGTCGCATGGGTTTCGCCATGCACCCATCCGCAGTTGATGCGAATCGCACGGGTGTGTGCACCGATCTCTAAGCCTCGGCATTATGTGTATCAACCATAGCGATAACCTGCCATTCGTGATTGGCAGTAAGCGCGTGCCGACGTAATGCGCGATGACATCTGCATCGGACACCAAACGTAAAATCATGAACTACTGTATACCTATTTCGCCTTTCGCCTATTATACCGTGGCACAAACACGGAGGACTTTGTAGACGCGCCTCGCCCGCCGGCGCGAATCGTGCACGTTTATTGAAATTCTTTCTTCGCATGCACCGCGAAGTAATCTCAATCTAAAGCGGCGCAAAACTAGCTTTAATAAAAAAGAGGTGCGTGTCAACGATTGCGCGAGAGGCGGTGGAAATTGCACAGCTACTAAACAACTCGCGTGGCATGCAAACTCACTCACGCGACTATCTTCTTGAAAAAAGTTCACCTTTCCATACATATACATATATATTTTTATCGTATAGATCTTTATTACAAAAATTAATACGTGCAAAATATTTCTCAACAAAAGAAAATGTTCCGTCATTGATAGCGCTTGTTTATAGTATTAGCTCATAGAATCTCGCGAGAGCTTCAAGAGGAAATTGTATATCTCCCCGTATCCTTCTTGTTCTACTTTTAATCGTCTAGTATCGAACGCAGAACGGGCTCGCGTAAGATTACAGAAACGAGGTGTCTCGAACAACATCTTGTATTAACGAATTCCATTATGGGAACAGTTATGGCAGTGTGCTATCGTTACTGATGAGCTTAGGGAGCTATGGCACGTACCACGACCTCTTGGCGACTTTCACGTTTACCTTCATCCTGCTAAAAGCTTCGAAGAAACCTACCCAAAACTTTGCTCCTCTGAATTCCTAAAGAGGGTTCAACTCACTAAAAAGCTGTGTTAATTAAATCAACGATTTCAATCGGTTGTATTCATTCCCTGCAAACCGATTAATTTGATTTTTTTTTCTATAAATGTTTCGTAACTCTTCCTCTTTAGCAGAAATAACTTTAAGAAATTGGTTTCTGCGATAAATGCGCCAGTAAATGTCTACGTAATCCATTTTAGCGCAAATATCTGACTTATACCATCGACTTAAGAAACCTCTGTTAAGAAATTTTAATGTAACGATTTCATTATTCAAAACGTAATCAAAACTTGCAAAATTTAATGACGCTTATGATGTCTGTGCATATAAATAGTACCCTGAAACCCAAAGTAACCACGCTAATCCAAATAATAGAATAAGCATCGTGGAAACTTGGTCAATATTACGATCTATATGCAAATTGCGCCCCAGTAACTTCTAGAGCGCACAGATAAATCATGTCTCGCGCAGGAATCTGTATTCCTTGTCGAGTTCACGGTTCGTAAATGTAATGAAATCAGCGCGTACCCGATAAAGGTTGTAAGAGCGAGCACCAGATTAACCATACCGGTACAACGGGGGTGTTCTCCTTCGTGACTTCAGAACACATTGCCCAGTCGTGGAGGCAAAGGCAGCCCTCCGTGTCGTAGAAGATAACATTTAGCCGAGGCCCCAGAAATATTCTAATCCGCCCTTTCTCGACGTTACGCGCCTCGTCCGGCGCCGTGGCAGCTGACGTCCTCACAAAAGTTCCGTCTCCCTGCCGTAACCCTCCCTCTCACGCTCTCATCCCTTATTTTCTTCTTTCTCTGTCCTGTCAGTCGAAACGCTATGCATCGAGCTACAACCTAGCCGGGCAACTCTCTCCCTTTCCTTTCCTCTCTTTAACTGTCTTTCTCTTTCGAGCATGCTTTACTGCGCAACAATGAGGGGATTTATTTTATAAACACGGGATATCCCCCGCGAGGCATTGTGCTGTCCAACAGGGAAGGAAAATGAGAGAAAACGTCGGCTGCGGGAGGGGGAGAGTCAGAAGGGTGACGCGGAAGAGCTATGGCCGCCGTGACTAACGTGCCACTTCACGAACTGCCTGCTTGTCTTTCATGAGCGACTCTGATGGACCGCTCGAGAGCATCCGCATTCTAACCAACGGCCCAAAGGTAATCCCATTTCGGCGAGAGTCCCACGACACGGAAAAGGCCGAGTTTTTTGCAGCATGACCAAGTCCAAGGAATCACTTCCCGGGTCGAGTTTTCGCTAGACGCTTGATGAAAAGTCAAGACTGACGCGTCTATTCGCAAACTGAACGAAAATCGTGGAAAAAAGTCGGTTCAAAATCTTTCTTTGATAAAAATTTTTAATAAATAATTTTGTGTAATACTCGCTATCATTAATGAAGAATAATTTTGCACAAAAAAGTGATAAATTTTCTAATTATATTTTTCATGAAAAATTGAAAATCATTTTTATGACAGTCTTATTATAAAATTTATCTCATATTCTTATAACAAAACCTGTTTTTTTTATCGAAGAACAGCTCTCTGAACTGGTGTACACGATGCAATAAGTTAAAGTGAAACAAACTATGTAAAAAAAGAACTTTTTTATTCTTTGGAAACTGTTATCATCCTCGTATCGGTATTCAATAGCTTTATATATTGGCGCCTATAATCTCTTCACTTTTCACAGCTTTTTCCTTCATTATGCCTTTAGTCTGTAATAAACCTAGACAGTTGATTGACACGACCATGACCCAAATGCTCGACTTGAGCTCAGCTATCGCGATCACAGGTGCATGAACAAAGTTGGTTTAACGGGGCGAGTTATCGCGGAATAATTTTATTTTAGCAAGTATCTCATTCATTTAAAGATTAGATCAAGGTTTGTCGGTCCTATCATGGTCGTATGCGTGATCGATGACTTGTGACGCTAAAACGTAAAATTTATTTCCGTAATCGAGATTAAATGAACCGCTCGTTCTTCTACAAGCTTCGAATTAGGAAGAGGTAAGGAGTAAGTTAAGCCGCAGTTAAAGTTAACTGACGTTAGTGAAGCAGGTGACACCGGATAAGCGCGCTGCGCGTTTTCTATACCCGACTCTGGCTCTGGAAAACGAGCGGTCCATTACGTTCTACATGACACGTTTACGATCTCTCACGAGCGACACTCCGCGAGATTGAGCATTCAGCCTCAGCGGTTTAATCGTTGAACCACGAGTAATCTCGTTTCGTCTCCGCTAGCCGCATCAAAATATCACGCTGCGTGATGCCACCATATTCGCCCGCCGAGATGTTATCCCTTTTCCTTCATCCGGCAACTTTCCCGGGCGCAACATTAAGAGGAGTTGATCGGCGCACTTCCGGCACGTGTCGAGCTGCAAACTGCCATTGCTCTCAGCACGTGCACGACACGTACGAGCATTATAGTCGTTAGTTTCCATTGCAATGTTTAATAATTTTCTCGCGAATTTCTGTTTCGCAGTAAACTTAATTAAGAAACGCAGGATTACAAAGATAGGAAAATAGTTTAGCAGAAGAATCTTATGTGGTATTAGATATAACAAAAGGAACCCCACATGATAATAACTAAAAATTTGTCTCGATATAATGATTAAAATATTTTATTAATAAGATAAGAATGGATAAATGGAGAACAGGTCCAAATGTCGCAAATTGTAAATTTCATTTTACGTAGCATTTTGATGGGATCATAATTTTAATGAGATAACGTTAGAACTTTCCACTAACAACACACGAGGAACTTCTGCGAGTGACGTGGAAAGAGAAAGATTATTAACTTGTCTGGGCTGTGGAACTATGTATGGATCTCTCCATTTTCCATGTGCCAGCGGACACGCAAATGAAATCACACAGACGCAGTGCAATCAAAGTATCAAGGAATACCCTGAAGGCCACTGAGATATGACGCTCTACATACGTATCAGTATTGAAAACACGCGAGCACTGGAGCTTATCTATGGTAACTTCACTGAACATTACATTTAAACTGAATGGCAATGTGATTTCTATATTAAAAATTATTATCTTGTTGAATATTATTATATATTTCGCTATAATATTAACCCTTAGTACAAATGATTTGGTCATTCCTGTTTTGAATTTTTTTTTTTCAAAAAACTAGGAGCACATCAAGTAATTAGTCGTAATATTTAAATACAATTTTTTTTAAATACATACTTTCTAAAGATGTGTGTGTGTGTGTGTTAAAAGTATATGTAAGAATCATTTAATAATTTTTGTATATTTGTTAAAGTGATGTACCGAAAGAAAAAAATGGTTATAATTACTATAATTTAACTATAATTTACAGTAATTTTTTGGAATTATTAAATATTTATAGTTATTTTTAACCATGCAAATACAATTAATTGTGCTATTAATAATAGTCACACACACTACTTAAAAATGTTTAGTTTTTTTCTTAATATATTTTTTATTATTATTATTACCATATAAATAATAAGTGAATTTAAGAAAATAGTTATATTCATTATAATTACTAAATAAAAATGTTTATTTTATTTACCATTAATATTTTGATATTTGAAACTATTATAATTTACGGTACAATTTTTTCATGTTTGAGAGATAACATATGGTTATTATTACTAATATATTATAGCAGTAATAACTATAAAAATAAAGCTCCTAATTATTTCCATGCAATTATAGCCACAAATATCAAATACTTTTTTCTCAGTATGAAAATTAATCCGAAACACGAGTGAGCCATCATGTGTTGTAAAAACTAAAAAATTGTCGTATCTTCTAAAGATTAAAAAAATGATTTTATTTGTCGCTAACTTTGTAAGGATTAAATTAAAATCTTAAACGAATCTGTCATCTTATTTTGTTTGCTATCGCACTGCTATTTATTAATTTAGTTATTTGCTTTGGATGTTGAATGCTCTGCCAACCGCCGTCGCTGATAATACTTAGCGTTTGCGATCTTAAGTTACGCCGAAGAATATAAATTCCTAAGCGAAGTTAAAATGAAAATTAAATAGCGAATGCGCCATAAAGTCGGGAGAGCGGCCTGCTTGGTTATTAACTGCTCCAGGTAACTATTTGTCTTTCCAAAAGTCCCCTTGGAGTTCCAACTAGCGTCCGGAGTACCCTTTCTCCCTTTCCCATTTAGCTAATAAATATTGCAATTGCATTGAGCCGAAGGTACAGTTCAGATAATCGCGTTCTTAGCCCTTCGTTTTCCGCGTTTCGCCCTTCTTGATGCTGCGCTGTATCTCATTCTTTGGTGACGTGGCAGACGCGTGCACAGAAACGCGCACACGTAAGATTAAAATCGAAAAGTACCGGATAGGCGGGGCGACAGGGGTCCCCTCGCCTCGGATCGTTAATAATAATTACGAATTAACATGCCGCGCTAAAGCCGTGCCGGGGGATTGAAATCGCCGCAAATGTAAAGTTATGACGAGGATTTATAACGCCGCGGGCTTAGGTTTGGGGCGAGCTACGTTTCTACGAGGTGTAAATTGCTCGCGCAAGAAAGAAAGCCTCGCGCTTAAACAGGATAGCCGGGAATTATGTGAGCCGCGTGGTATTATGTAAAATTATGTTTCTCTACGATGGCCTATGTACGTCCCGCGAAGATGGTTGAGGAACTCCCAGATTGTTGAAATCCGAAAATATAATATGTAAGCAACGCACGTGGATCACCATCGTTAAGACGTGATCCTTCGTAACGATCTTACCGTAACCGTAGCATATAGTGCCTGAAAAATTTATCCGCGAGAACTCGGGCAAACACGACTACATCTCGGAGACACATTCCTCGTTTCATCCGAGTAATCGGTGAAACGAAACGGCTCGCTCTTACCAGACATTTCGTCTAACGTTCACAATTTCCAACAACATTTTCTACGGACGTACGACGGATGCCGGTGGATGAAGTTACAGTTTTATGAGACCGGGTTATGGTAGCAGTTACCACTCGGTACGCCGGGAAACCCTCAGTGCTAGCAAGGACCAGTTACGTTTGTTGTAAGTTGCAGCCGCTAATACGATTAAAGAAGAAGAGGCAACGTCCACCTGGCAATATAATCCTGCCGAGCTAAATTCAAGCGGCATTAAAACAGAGTCGCTTGCATTCTCGGCCTATATCTACGATTACACAGCCAACCAACTCTCTTGGCGGAGATAGAACCGATTATTCTACCAGCGCACACCGGTTGCAGTCGAAAGTTCCACCGTAACGTGACGACCGAATCCGACAGGACCGAAAGTTTTCGGCCCGAAACTCCTGCGGACGACTCGCCCTCGCAAGTTTCGCGAAATCTCTCTACTTGTCCGTCGCGAGCACCTCACCGTGATTCCATCTTCCGTGGATCTTCCGTGGATTTCTTCGGCCGCATACGCCATCAATGACGAACGATCGCGCCGCGATCGTTATTTGCGTGTGCACGGTCGCGGTGTATTTTCCTGCGTTTCGTAAAATTTCAACCAGGAAACAAATTGATACTAGTCACAATTTATGTTGACCGTAAACTATGGTTTTGATTTTCGTTGGAAGATTTGGTAAACATCAATATTTCTTGATATAATAAAAACAGCACGTGTGCTGATTTAATATGAATATCAAATCATACAAACATCTCTGATTTATTTTATTTTTAATAGAATAAAAATTAATGTACGATTTACTATTAATATTGATAGCTATTTCTAATATTTGAAATATTTATGCACGTCGTAGTAATCTGCTGATAATTGTTCCAAATTAATTAATGTTATTATCATAAAGTCTAATAAAATTAGATTAAATTTTATTAATTACATTAGATCAATCAAGTTTAATTTTCTTGGTCGTCTTCTCATTATATTTTCATAATCTCGGATTTAATCAAGTATTAGAATTCTGTTACGACAGGCAAAATAATCATTAATCAGCGAAGAAGGTTATATCCAGTCAAAGCGGGTCTTGGCGTCTAATCATATTTTTGTGTAAATTTTATAATTTCCAGTTCAAGCAAACTGCGCGATAATTAATTATTTGTCAGTCTTGAGATACAGTTTCCTAAACTGAAACTTAAGTACGTAATATCACAAATTAAATTGACAAGCAATTTAATATTATTGACGCTAACAAATATATTTAAAACACTGTAAAGAATTTATTGCGAAAAACATTATCTCAGCCGGGATTTAAATCTGGTTCTTCTTCATTTCATGCGGGCGTTTTACCAATTTAACCACCGAGGTATATACCACCAAATTAATCATAATAATTTCAATAAAATAATTATTGTTCTATATGACATATATATTTTGTCTGTCACATGTAACATAATATCTATCATTACACATGTTATAAAAAAGAAAAAAAATGTTATAAATCAGTAATGTGCTAGTATGAAAGCTTCAAGCAGGAGCATTTCACTTAACGACATCATTTAACTCAACCGGATACGTCAAACAAAACAACGTTCGTTGCAAAACAGAATGAAATTCTGAGTGATTTATATTCGAGCTATTCGCTATCGGTTATATGCACCCTTCACTGAAATGTAAAATACGAATACGATCGACACCGGACGCATTTTTCACCATTTGTTCACATCCTGCCTGTGAATTTTTTAAACGCTCGACGAGGATGCGCAATCTAAGGGCCGCCATCGGCGCGAGCCAATATTATTTGACCTGACAGAGTCATCCAGCCGATAAAAAGCTCAGTCCGACATCGCGCTAGACGGACAGCTCTATCGATTTTCAACCTGAATGTTTCATACGGCCACGTTTGACTCTCTATCCGGCTAATCGATTTTTCCATGAAATTTCAAGTAGCCTATAACAAATTAAACTTTTTATATCGAGCGAGCTCGGTGATATGCCGTCGTATCTTTTCCGGACATGTCACGCTCGCTAACCTGTACGTTACTTGATTGAATTATTAAGCCTATTCAGGTGCGAAAGATAGATTCTGGTGGCCTGACTAATTACGGCCTCGTAAATAATGGGAACGATCTATTGCACCGCAGTTCACCATCAGCCGTCAAGGGGTAGTGCAGCCGCGTGGCAGGGAGACCAGGGGTCCAGTGCGTTGAGTGCCCCCTGAATAAACAAATACCGAAGCTTGCTCATTATTTACGACAATACCGCGTTGCGGACTTCGTTGCGGACGCTTGACGGACAGAGGGTCGGGTTGGTTATATATCCGGCTGCGGTATGAACACGGGACGTCGTTGTGGTGCGAGCCGGGGGATGAGTTCTAGTGACCTCACCACCCTCAGGTTGGCGGCAAGGCGCGATGAATAACGAAAATATCCGCGTCCACGCGAGTTCCTCAGTTGCCGGTCCGTCTAACGCGCGGTTTCAACGCCGAGAAACGTGGCGCAAGTTTGTTTTCGCTGTTGGCACGGAGAAGGATGCTTAAATCCTCGAAGGTTACCCGCAAAAAAAAATCCGGCATCCTCGTCCGTGTAAACTGGTTCGTAAATCATTCGCGTAAACATGACGCGGACGGATTAATTATTTTAACTATAACAAGCAGACGATGCTTAAATCTTGCAGATTAATTTTCAATATGCACAACTATTATAACAAAATAAATATCAACAAGAAATGCGAATTAATTATATAACGTTAACAACATTTTCTGTTTCTCGCTTTTATAACGGATGAAAAACAAGCTTATTATCTACATTTCCTGCATGAAATTAACGGTAAAAGAGGATATACATGCGTAAATATAATATTTTAATAAAACATTTGATAATTATTCCCCGTAACAAGGATCAAATGTCAGTAAGACACATACAATTTGTTACAATGTACATCTCTTTTCCCAAAAATTTAACGAGCGTAAACGCAATGCAATTTTACGTTATTAAACATTCACAAACGAATTTTTCTCGTATTCTGAAAACATGAAAAATAGATGATGGCGTCGAAAAGGTCAGTTATATCAATTAAAAGAGATGTCGGATATCACTGAATATAACGGAAATAATTATACGTATAATGAAAATCCGGAAACGTATCGGCCGCTGTTCACGGACGAACGACTGCGCCCCCGCATATATTAGTACAGCTTTATAATTATTTCTTCCGATTAAACTAGTATAAAGCCAAACTTCCATAAACTCTCCCTCCTTTTCCTCTCCATATTTTTCGCGAAAGTATTGGAATTTTTTCAGCCCCAGTGGATATCGGGTATTCCTGGAGTTCGCCGATACCTGATACCGAGGTATCCGGAAAGCAGACGAAAGCTGGCTGTTTTTTTTTTTAAATAACGTGATATTATTTTACGTTCATTTACGCCGTCGCGGCTGTTCCAACAAAACATAAATATGCGTTAAAGCAAACGAGACGCGCCGTGCCGAGCAAAATATTAATTGAAAATTATTGATACTCCGACGAACGCTTCGTTCCGGCAAACGCGAGGCACGTTAACATTATTTTTGCGCGGTATATAATTACCGTTATTTATACTCGATTATATGCGCTTCCTTTTACGGCGCTTTCGCGTTACCGTTGAACGCAGGCCAAGCTTGGTCATTTTTTTTTTAATTCAATCGAAGCTAGCAAGACTAGCCGCAGGTAGGGCGAAACCACCGACCGCTATGAATTACGAGAGTCATTAAAGGAACACAGGGTATCGATTAAAATATCGCGTGTCATATATTTTCTGCCTGACGGCGAAACAGGGCAGCAAAGATTCTCGTATTGACCGTCCGCTATAATGTGTCAGCCGAGCCGTAAAGACGATCGCGATCGATCTCGAAGAAAACGTATATTTCTATCACGCGTCTGCGACGCGGAAAAGCCCCGCGCGTCGCAACCTCTCGGATACGTATAACCGAAACAGGCATCGCGCACTGTAAACACGGAAAGTCCATTAACAATTTTAGGATCGTATTTTTGCAGGGCGCTGCCGGAATACAGATGCGTCCGCCATCGCGCGCAAAATACGTCGATATAATGGATATAAATATATTTATATATGACACACCAGGGTGCCGGTGCGCCCCGATAAATCATGTGGTTGTTATATTAATTACGTTCCGAATTGAAAGCGTGTTTCCAATGTTACCTCGGAGAAAGTCCAGATTTGTATGCAACGGTTGCTGTAATATTTATTGAGGATATATAGTTATATGCAGACGATTGCGTATACGTACAATAATATAATATTATAAATCCGCCAGGTTACACTGTATACCGTTTCAATCAAAAAATCAATTGTGACTAATGGGATCTTGTAGCCTGATATCGTTTAAATTAGAGCTGCTGTGCGAAGCGAGCTTGCTCGTATGTGCGCTCATAGGTGTTACGTATCGCGTATTCTTGTAAAAACCGGCTCCGGAACGCTTAACGTGCGACGGACTGAAGACATTTGTTAGTCGACGTTGAGATTTACGAGTTACAACTTACTTTCGAGAAACCCCCTATCAGGACGTACACCGCAGGTAGCAAAGTCAGGTGGCGCAGTATGGCAAAGGATAGACCCCCCCTTGTGTCTCTGAAGCAATCTTCGTCGGTCATATGTATCTCTCAAGACTCAATAATAAAATATTGCTCGCATTAAATGATATTTGTTTACTGAAAACGCGACGAAATTATCGCCAGATTGTATCGGAAATTTTTTACATTCAACAATATTGTTACCGTTATTAACTGTAATAACTAATTGTAAAAACGAGACATACATATATATATTGTAAAATTATTTCTCTTAAATATAATTCTAGATGACTTGTAATGTTGTATTACTCGCTTACGCGAACACAATTAGGGGTAAGTCCCCTATGGCCGGATAGTATTAAAAAAAGTCACTAGATTTCTAAAGTACCGCAATTGATTGCAGAAATGTCGCGTCGAAATGCACATAGTACACGATTTCAAACATGGTGGTTAATGGTTTATCTTTTAAACTGTACTTATTCATCCCTTCGTGCACTTTCATGCACTAAACTTCTACAACAAATAAACCTGTATTAAATTAAATAATACATAAATTAAGCATTTATAAATATTTTTTTTGGTCATAAATAAACTAATTACAATTAAAAAATATTTATTTACGTACTTGACAGCTTTATTTTCCAAAATAAAGTACGTATACACAAATACATAAATTTGAAATGGCCGCGTTTCGCGTCAAAATGGATGCGAGTTTATGGTACTTTAGAAATCTAGTGACTTTAGATAGTATATACATCGAATTAAAAGTTGAAAACATTTGTTGCGAGCGTGACTCGACTCATTTGTTTGGGAGATGCGCGAGGAGTGTGCGCCGTTCGTCAATCTGCTGCCACCGACCGATGAGAACGGTTGTTATATCTAGAGCGTATTTTTTATGTGTCATAGGTAACTTTGTGAGTGATAAATCTTAAAACACAGCATAGATTTCGCTTCTTCGTGAGCACAGATTATTCCTTGGTATGTATATTTAATCCTTACCGTATAATATCTACAATTTGGTGCCTCATCCATACCATCAAGGGTCATTAGAATCTTTTCGTTTTTTTCACCTCTTCAAAATAATTTTAAAAATCTCTAAAAATTCACCAACATACTTTCAACTTTCTAGAATAAATATTGACTCTTTATTTTGGAAAATAACAAAATGTAGTATAATTTATAATTACCGAAAGACTCAAAGAAACTTGCACGAACAGGAATCGCTCGGTCACTAGTTACCCATATTAGTACGGTAAGGGTTATAATAAATTCGACTTAATTTTCAAAATTGCCACGGATTTATCGACTTGTTTGATTTTGAATACATTAAAGGTCTTTGTATCCGGACACTAAAAAAGTTCCCTATTACCGAACACTACTGTGTGCTTCGTTTATCGACTATGTACTCTCTAAATCTGAATCAGTGGATAATTACTGATATCAATGCCAAAAGAAAAAAAATAGTAATCGCCGACATGAAACTGTCCAAAATACAAAAAGAACATGTATAATTTGCCTTGAAAACAACGAGGAAGATTGGATCCAGTGCTGCAGCTGTATGGAATGGGCATACGAAACATGTGCGGACATTCCTAAAACCAAACAAGAATATAATTGTGATCGATGCAAATCATTTAAAAAATACTTTTAACATTTTCTGATATGTCCGGTTATAGGGAACCTTCTCCAAAAACTGTAATTCAAAGTGACTGTAAAAAATACCCATTAATGTTTATTTTTACTTACAGTAAATCATCGAAACTTTTTATTTTCACACGAAATATGTCAAATTTGATTTACAAATTAAAATATATCATATAGATTTAGTTGTTTTGTTTTCATTCATTTTTCAAAAAACCGGAAGCGTCCGATAGTAGGGGACTTTCCCCTGCATCACTTACATAATATCTACTGACATTTCCGGCATAGCATCGTAATAATCTGAACCTAGGACAGTATCGACAAGCATGCGATTATATAACGAGAGATATAAGCGTTTCCCGTATCTAGTCATCATTTAAGCGCAGATCGCCCCGTAACAGTACAAAGAGTAATTCGATTTGACCATTCGATTTGAGCTTCGAGAGCACGCGAGCGTCGATCGCGATTGTCACTTGACAATGAGCCATTGTCAAGTCAATGCACGAAGCGAGATTAAATCTGACTCGAGGCCGTTGCAGCTGGCACTTTAGCGATCTCGATCCCGATCAGGATGAAAACGAATTCCATTGACCCTTTTTGCACCCTATCGCCATTTATATATCATTGTCTCCGTCGACAATGATCTACAGATGACACGTGAGGCTATTTGCGGCATAAGCCGTTAAAATTTAGACAGCTCGTATACTATCTTCGTGGAAAATTCAATTAAATATTATTCCGCTACAATGCACCGCGCGTACAAGCCGCTCGCGCGCACGCGAGATAATATATAATATTTAAAATTCTCTACAACGATTCGCGAATTGCGCGCATTGCAATTGCTAAAAGGTAAAAAATTAATTACGGATGACACGTGCGGTCACTTGCGGCGTGGGTCGTTAAAATTTAAACAAAGCGCAGCTCGCAACAGCAGGGATTCAATTAAATATTATCATGCTACGGTGAACCGGTCGTTTATCATATTTGCGAGATAATACAACGTTTCGCGAATTCTACGCATCCGACGATCGCCCGAAGGCAGAAAGTTGATTACGGCTGTTGCCCGTTTGTAAATACAAAAGTACGTCGTTACGTAAAAACCGCATGAAAGCGCGGTCCGCAATATTCGAACAACAATACCAGGATAGTTACAAAGATCATCGTTTATTTGAAAATTTAAATGGCAATTACTATTTCTCTAAATTACCTTTCCGATTTCCAATGTAAAATGGAAAATTGGAAAAGTGCAATATGCGCAAAATTAGGAAAGATTTGTGTGCAAAGAACGTAATTAGTGATGCTTATAATTGACTACCGTGCACAAAAAGAATCGAATACGTGACGTATTATCGATAATAATGCTTTTCTATATGAGCAGATATTACATTTATTAACGTTATTGCATGTTTGTAATAAAATTGTCTTCGCATTTTACTGAAGAAATATACAATTTAGTAATGCTATATATAAATCAACTTAATTTTTTTATCTAAAGATTTCTGAATCTTTCGACTAGTTAAATTTTTTGTAAATAATTGACAATTGAATATCCTAAGATATATGTGTGCATGTTTAAGATATTATACTAAAATGTTTCAGAAAACATCGCGAGATTTAGCAAAAAAAAAGCGTCTAAAGATGTTCTACATATCGCCATAACATTTTACTCTGAAGTCTTAAAGATGTCCATTTGTAATTTTCGGGATTTATTTTTGAATATTTCTGACATTCTAAGATTGCCGCTAAATGGTATGTTTTCTCGTAAAATTTACTCAAGTATTCTACATATAATCAAAGCTCAGGCATGTTATAATTATTTGTATTCGCATGCATTTAGTGTAAAACATGATTATATTTTTGTACCAATTAAGCTAATGAATATAATAATATTTTGTGAAATGTTTCAATCTCGCAAAATAATAGAATTGTCCCAAAGATTATGGATGAACATATTTTTTAGGACTATGGATTTGAATGTACGATGAATGTATGCAGAATATAATGAGACGCTCATTTGACAGTCCATAAGATATTATAAATAAATTTCTGGATTATAACAGATAGTACCCATAATATCTCGCCCGGGACTGGATGTCTATAGGACGTATTTGCTCTTACAAACTTTTAAAGTTAATCTCATTCTGAAGAGTGAAATCTTACTCCTAAAGATTGAAAATTGAGCTACTCTTTTTCAAGACTGACTTAATTTTCACTCTTCAGAATAAGATTCTACTTCAAAGAATTTAGAGAATGTGCTATTAGAGAATCGAAAGACTTGAATAACAAGGACAATGAAACGTTCATGTAATGCAAATAGAGATATGCAATCTGTCAAAATAAATCATTAGAAGTTGTACATCAGCCGTGACGTTACACAAACAATCTCCCGATTAAGAAGTAAAGAGAAACAGATAGAGAGGTTTTTTTAAGTTACGACAAGTTCCAACTGGAGGAAGAGACTTGTTGAAGGGGAATTCGTTGGCGACGTCGTCGCGCTTGTCATCGACGTCATCGAGTTTCCCTCGAGGATTCCAAGAGAGAAAGAGAAACAATTCCGTTTATGCGCGGCACACATGTACTTGACAACGAGCTGCATAAACCAAGGCTCTCGAAAGTAAATTAAAAGTTTCTGCGAGTCTTCTGCGAAACTTTCAACGGCTTTCACAGTATAACGCGCCGTCTGTGTGGCGTCTATGTATTTTTAAGGAACGCCATTAAATTTAATCTCATTTCTGTGAAATACGTCATAAAGTGCGAACATCTTAAAACGACGTCAGCAACTTTTTTATTTTATTGTACAATTGCTGGTCAGAATTGTCAAAAGTACTAAAACATTAACCATTATAATTAATTAATTATAATTAATTATACAATATCCATATAATGCGTCCTGCTGTAGAGCTACAGGCAAAATATGAACAAGAATCCTATACTCACGAATAATATAGAACAGCTGGATTTCTGTTACGCAACTTGCTTTGGGGACGAGTGTATAGTGGCATGCACATCAACAACACGGCGTATTCGTTGTGAATGAAGGATGACCGATCACTGAAAAGCGTCATCCTTCCAGGTGGATCGTGCAACACTCACGGAAATTTAATGCAAAATATCGAACGTGAAGAAAGCGAGATCCGTTCTCGCACCGGATCTTGGTCGTCTCGGAGCACACTGAAGAATCCGAGGACTGTAGCATCCTTTTCGCGGACGAGTTCACGGCGAATACACGTCGGCCGCACGAATTATATCCACGTCCGTGTGTATACTTCTATGGAGAATCGTCTTGTGCTTCGGTGCATCGAAAAATAAATCTCTCACCGGTGTGCTACGATGGTCCGGACTGCCTGTCGATACATCGGCATTATGCAATACGTTTCGGCGTTACACTGTGACCAAGAAACGACAAGCAGGAAAAAAGGAATAAACGTGATATCCGCAGATGAACTGTACCTTCCTGAATGCTTAGATAAACGACGAACGTGCTTATATAATGTATACGATCTATCTGTTACGCGCGTGCATCGTAGCGACGAATCCCGCGTCACTGTGACAGAATCTGACTACTTTATCCGCAAGCTCGAAGTTGCATTAATTCATTTTGGATGCGCTGCGCTGTGGAGAAAACGCGAGTATACGGCGGAGGTATCTTGGATTTAATGCTCGTGGAACTATCCGTCGATACCGCTCACGAAGCTTATAATGCGATACTTAAGTTGGTAAATATCGGGTTTCCGCGAGAAGCTCGCCCGAAGCGAACTTGTAAATGGTTGATTAGCGGAAAATGCTTTGACTTTATTATTAATTAATAGTTAGTACCCATTATCGCATTTTCTTCCTATCCTGCTTTACCGCAAGACTTCCTTCTATCATATTTAAGTTTAACTTTAGTAAATTGCATAAACGAAATAGCTAGTTGTATGAATTTTCATGCAACAATATCAATCAGACAGATTCAATGTTGAAAGAAAAATAAAAATAGCTACTTTTGAATGAGCGCAGTTGGGATTCCAACTATACGTTCTTATTTTACAGATATTTTACAGTTCTTCACGGAAAGAATGGCTTTGTTAAGGTATCTAAAAATTTAGCTAGATACAGATTTAAAAATAATTTTGCTGGATCATCAAAATAATTATCTACAAAGTATAGACATTGATAACAATACCAGAAAAAGTTTGAACATTTTCTAGCAAGTTTGAATGTACTATATAATTATTTTATGGAATAAATAAAATTATTTTCAGTTCTATATCTAGCTGAATTGTTAGATACTTCAGCAAAACTGTTCTTTTCGTGTTTTCATCCTTTCTTTTCGTGACATGGTATTCATTCTTGAAATCGCGGTGTACAGCTTATCAATAATATTCGCGGGCATTTTGTAGTGTCGAAGTAAGCACGGCATGATCCACGAAGGTGGACCCGCCATCGTAGTTGCAGCAGCTGGGTCATTTGTCGGTGACGGCACCCACGGGAAATCACGTGATCGAGTCTCACTCTCTGTGTGATTGCCACTTTGTGGACGATCGATTCCTCGAAACGCCCACAATGCTCCATTTAATATGAGCCGAATGCTGCAGAGGCGCAATTCAATATTAATACCACCGGACTCTCCTTGTACATCTCCACACGCCCGAGTGTGCCAACTTGGTACAAGTGTGCGAAAGGTTGGACGACACCGATAAATTTCTCCGTCCCGGAAGACACAAGATCATCAAATATACCTATCTAATTTGCATATTTTATTACTTCCACACCGCGTTGCAACATTCCCTCATTTTACAATTATGATATCAATCAAGGAGGCTCAAGTAGCTTTTAGACATTAAAAAGCACATGAATCGCATTAATTGTTGCGTGAAGAAGTTCGTATAGATATTATGATATTTTAATTTATTTCAGCCTTACTGTGACATATTCATATGAATGATTTTAAAAAGACTTAGCCTTAGAATACGATCTTGCATTTTCATAATTTAATACTAGAAGGACCGTTGGAGCCAATTTGAATATCTTCTATTTGATATTTTATTTATAAATTTTATGATTTTAAATGTTCAATAAATTAATGATATTAAATATAATTATTGTTAAAAAGACGCTAAATATAATTATCTATACGTTTCGCTTCTTTCTATCTGTTTATTTACGAAAAAAATATGCTTGGAGCCAAACCCGATTCTTCTAGTGTTATTGCGCTATCTTAGTCACTTTTTCGAAATCTTATCCTGATAACAGTCGAAAAGCAGCTTGAGAAAAAAATCTAATGCTCTCTAACTCATCGCAAATGCTTCTTATCGAAATGTCGGGTTCGTTTCAAGCGCAGTCTTAGCGGATTTGGCGGCGGTAAGTAGCAAAAAGCTCGAGGAAATTCGGCTTTGAGATGAATGAGCGATCTGACAGAACGTATGTGAATCCTGAAGCGTCGGACTTACTTCGAGAAGAGTAGTCTAGTAGTAATCGCGGAGCACACTCCGGAACATCAGACACGGGTCAGACGGCATACGGTGATGGGGAACAAAGTTTACCCTTCCGGATCAGGATATTCGAGGATGTGTATACGTGCTATACATGTCGAAAAAGAGGAACGTATACATGAAAGAGCAAAACTTGCGTCACCATTCCTGTTGAAAGTGTCATTCAGCTTGTGATTGAAGTACTGAAGTCGGAAAATCCAGAGGTGGAGTTCCACAAAAGCCCTTAATACTTTTAAGAGAAAAATACCGAAGAAAATCATACATTTAATTTATTAATTTTTGAAATATTAATTTATTAACATTTCGGAATAATATTCTCATTTAATTTTTAATAATATACGTATCATAATGGTAATTTATAGCTTTAAAATATTAAATACAGAAATTTTATTATTAATTAAATAAATACTATGCACGTCGATATCGCACACTGCTATTATTTAAACATTTCATAAATTAAACAAGAAATTTATGCGCTATTTAACTTCATAAAATTAGATAATTTATATGAAATATACATATTTAAATATAGAGGAAAGTCGCCGATACTGACATAGATCTTCTAAAGTGACACCCACTTATTTCTCAGAAACTAACTATTACACTTTATTAATACTAATAAAATCATAATCTGTTTAGCTAATTAAAGAAGTACAAACTCATAATTCATATATTTGTGGCTTATTTCTATACCAAATCAGCTAAAAACCAATTCTATGAATCCGAGAAGAAAATTCTTACGGTGTTCTTTTGCAAATTGCGTAATTAAAATAATAGTGACTGTATTATTGATAATATTGTCATTTTAAATGTTTATAGTTTCATAAATTAGTTTTCTTTACAGAATAGGATATATCTTTATTTATAGAATAGGAATGTTGGTATTATTGCCTACTATTTTATTGTATTTTATATGCCCTGTATTTTCTCCATGTATGTTTCTCATATTTACACATTCGAAATTATTTCGTTATTTTATATGAACATTTGTATGTATGCGTTAATCTAATATGTATTTTTGTACCTCTGTTATGAATAATTCTTCTTCTTATAGTTTACTAGGGGGCTTAGTAGCAGCAGTATTACTGATGCCTTACTATTTGTGTATATTATATACTTATGTAATACCTATGCACAATAAATAATAATAATAATAATAATAATACTATGTCAGTTTTGGAGCCCATTTTGTCAGACGCTCATTTTTGCATAACTTACGAAAAACTTAATTATTGCAAAATTGCAAACAGTATTATA